>NC_140961.1:22645642-22708142 GCF_056783735.1 Eptatretus burgeri
GCCTCCGCGAGACAGCATTCTCACAGTGGAGGGTTTTTCATCATGGTGTTTATGCTTTTGTTGACCTCCGCGAGGACATTCATACGTATGCGGCGGCTTCGCTAATGGTGGAAAGTATGAAAGAGATATAATCAGACCTAACTATGAGACCCACACAACGCACTTCGTCCATTTGACCCATTAGACATGAGGGGTCGGTCTAACTGCACGTATACAAATTAAGTAACTGTCTGGGGATCACTATGTTCGATGCTATTGCCTTGGAGGAATGCGGTTTCCAGAACCGCAACACAACCCCCCCCCCTCCCTTTTGCTAGACTCGACCCGAGTCATTGAACATTTGTGTGGCATGTCGGTTTAGTTTCCCTTAATACGCTTTCGCTACGGATCCCTGAGTGCGACATTTCAAATACATGTCCCAAAAATAATAAACCTAGTGCGTTGTGTATCTAAGCTAGCAGACTCAAACGGACATCCTTATGCTACATTGCCGTAAGTGAACTATATACATTTCTAATATTTACATTACTCATGGCCCAGGATCGATGACTCGAGGGAAGAAAACACAGCAAATAAAAACATTTGTGGATGAGTGCAATAGCAGGTGATCAAGCAGCTTGGCATCTTCAGGGCCCTAAATGGTCCTTTTTGTTTTTGTTTTTTTCATGGCTGCTGGACGCAACTCACCCTAACATGGCAGGCCACACGCCGTCTCACTATCCATTTGAACTGGCCTTTATCAATAAAGCTGTCTGGGCTGTGCAAACACAGTCCCCGGTAATGCGGCTGCCTGCATGGCAGTCCCTGCAAACACTTCCACAACAGATGGTCCTGGTGCAGATGGCAAGGTTCAGTGATTTATGGCAAGGCATGGTAAGTGAAGTCAATACAAATCAGGGCATGGGCAAGTGGAGTCAAAAGAAATAAAGGCATGGGCAAGTGGAGTCAAAGCAAATGAAGGTATGGGCAAGTGGAGTCAAAGCAATGGCATGGCAAATGCAGACCAGGTAAGGTCGGCATACAAGCTGGCCAGCCTCGGTGTGGTCTCTTGGAGTTGTGGAGGGAGTGTGGTGACGTTGGCCGGTCCGAAGACAGGTTTGGTCCTACCCTATGGTCTCCCCCTCATATTATTGCCTATGCCTGTCATTGTCAATACCCACCCCCGTGAGGTTGTAACGAACCAATTTGATTTATTTTATTTTAAATATATGTGTCCCAAACCCTCTTATCTTCTTTGTTCGGCGAACTTGTCCAAACCGTCTGTTCCCAATCCCGAAGGTCCCTTTAAAGAGGCTTGAGAAAGAGACAAGTAAACCTGTCCAGAGGTCCATTGCAGCCTCAGAATAACTTCCACAGGCCTCAGCATTTCCACGATGAGTCAAGTGGCCTATGAACAGTGAAGGGATGGATGGTGCGAAGGGGTACACATTTCTAATCTATCCTATCACTTAATCTTTAAGCTATCCCCAGGGATTTTCAACACACCTATCTTTAAACTATCGGTTCTAGCAACCACGATTCCCGTCACCTGTGTTTGTGTTCATTATTAATTTGGGCCTGGCCTGCAAATTTTCCTCTGTGCTCTTGCACAATTTCGTGGCTGGGCAGTGTGGCTCCACTGGTAGGTCTGCCCACCTGCCAAACTCATTCTTCAGCACCCCGGGTCGCTGAGGCTGTCTCCAAGCCTAAATACTCCCCACTGACGTGGGGAATGCCCTCACTGGCATTTCCCCCTCAATGCCCACATGGCATTTTGGTGCCCCGGGTGCCTTTTCCCTGGTACCCTTGCCCATTACATACTCTAACTCCTTGGTCCCTTGGACCCACGGCCTACTCTGGCCGACTACTCCGGTGCCTGGGGTGCCCAATACTCTGTACTCAACTTTCACAAGCTGCGCTCCCAGCTGGTTAATCGTCTCCTGCACCCTGCAAAATGTTTCATGCCTTCGTTCAACACCAAGCACAAAACCACATCCCTTTGTTAATTGGATTATTCCACTGGCTAACATTACACTCACGCCAGGTTCCCTTGGGTGGTATTCACTCCTCCCCCCAATCATTCGTTTGCACCATGCATTTCACATTCACTCCATTTACATGGGGCCCGCTGACCCGCATTCATTCATCATTTTTCAACTCACACCGATGCTCTACTAGCGACGTCCCCCAAACTAACTCGTGCTCCCCGTCATCCCTTACTCTAATGCACACTCCATTTAACTCTACATCGCTAAGCTACGTCCCCACTATACGTTCCATGCCTGTCCTTGTTTTCAATCATCTCTAATTGCTACCCTAAATTCTCCTAACTCGTGTTCCCGGGCCCACATGGAGGACTGCTTCTAATGCCCCCATGGGACCACTCGATCTAACGCTATACCCTTCCCCTAACTAGTGCTCCTTAGCCCGGGCGATGGTGTTCAATACATCCTCGCTGGGCTTTGTCGACTCGTGGCAAGTCTCGACGAGAATTCCGCCTCCGTGGGGGTGGTCACCCGAGCTCCTGTTCCTTCGGTCTGGCCAATCCATGAGGGCGTAAGGTCGCCCTTATAGGTTCTTAGGCGGTCCGCATGAACGATACGGGGAAGGGCCCGTGGCCCCATTTTTATTTTGATGACCATGTCACTAATTTGTGCCATGACTACCCCTGGTCCCTGCCAAGGCGAAGTGAGTTTCGGGCATTTGCCGTTTCTCCTCCGGGGGTTGAAGAAGCAAATCTTCATCCCCGGGGAGTACTCACTTGCCTGGCTGCGGTGGTCGTACCTGCGCTTCATTTTCACACCCGCCTGATGAGGTTTTTTTCACACCCGAGTGTATTATGAGGGGGTTAATCCCCGTTTCACACCCACTCATACACTGGCCCTAACATGGGATCTTCCCACTGGGCCATGCTCCACACCAAATTGCCGAATTCCTCATCCGCGGTTAGTGGCAAAACTTGGCCTACCTCCCAGGCCGCATGGGTTAGGAGCTTGTGGGAGGTGTCCACCAATTGATCCCTGTCCTCGTGCTTCGTGCAGAATTTACAGTTTTCTCCCAGACAAGGACGTCAAGAGAGTGTATCGGCATTCCTATGAGCCTTACCGGCTCTATGGGCCACATTAAAATCGTACTGCTGCAAATTTTCCAACGACCTTGCAATTTGGCACTCTGGTTCCTTGAACCGTAAGAGTCATTGCAAGGAGGAATGGTCAGTTCGAACCAAAAATTTCTGCCCATACAGATACGGGTGGAAATGGCTCATGGCAGACAGCATAGCTAATAGCTCCTTGCGAGTGACAGAGTAATTTTGTTCGGGGAGACTCATGGCCCGACTGTAATATGCGATCACTCTTTCCACGCCCCCCCCCCCCCCCGTGTCTGAGACAAGACTGCACCCAATCCTACCTGGCTTGCAGCCGTCCGTGTCCAGGGTAAACATCCCGTCATTGGTGGGGTATGTTAAAACTGGTGCAGATGTCAAACACCCATTTAATTTGAGGAAGGCATTATGGCATTCTCTGTCCAATTAAATTGCGACCCCTTCTCTGTAAGCCGATGAAGGAGTCTGGCTATGTCCGCAAATTTTTCCACAAAGCGCCAGTAGTGGGAGCAAAACCCCAAAAAACCCCGTACCTGTTTGACGTTACGAGATACGGGCCACTCCTCTACCACAGTGATTTTACCGAGGTCGATTTTCACCCCATCGTGGCCTATCACGTATCTGAGATAGGCCACTTGTTTCGCGAACAAAGTGCACTTCCCCAGGCTCAACTTCAACCCTGCCTGCCTGAAGCACCCAAACACCTGGTCCAAATTGGCTATGGTCTGGGGAAATGTTTTAGCATGTACCAGGACGTCATCCCGGTACACCAGGCATGATTGCCATGGCATGCCGCCCAGCAGACGCTCCATCAACCGTTCAAAGGTGGTGGGGGCATTACACAAATCGAACGGCATTACAGTGAATTGATAGTCCCTTCCCTATAGAGAATGCCATTTTCTTCTTCCCTCTCTTATCCCTCTCTATCTGCCAATACCCACTCTTGAGGTCTAAAGTTGAGAACCATTTAGAGCCTGAAACGGCATTGAGGGTCTCGCCAATTCTAGGCAGGGGATCGGAGTCTTTGAGTGTCACGTTAAGTTGGCGATAGCCCACACAGAAACGCGTGGTCCAATCCTTCTTTTTAACCAACACAACCAGTGACATCCAAGGACTTCCCGAGGGTTCAATGACACCTGCATTGAGCATCTTTACTACCTGTTCATAATCCTCCTCTCTTGCTCCAAGGGAGCCGTCGAGCAGGCTGACGGACAGGCCCTCACCAGTGTGAATCTGATGTTTCACCAGTCCCGTATCTCCAATATCCTCAGGTGACAAGGAGAAGATTTTCATGTGTCGGTCAACAAGTTTGTGTAAGGCCTTCCACTGGGCCTACTCTAAATCTGCACTACTCAGATTTACCATCTCGCAAATGGGATCAGGCCAATTTCTACTATGTTCTGAAGATCCCCCTTGGGGTCGGTCCGACTCAATGTTATCGTCCCTCAGCTCTGCGACTTGTATCACTGGGGTGCAATTTGCCACCTTTGTGCCCCGTCCAATAATGTGGGGTTCCGTGCTGACATTAATTACCCTGACCTGCCACCTGTTGAGTGAGCCTGCCACCATGCCGGAACTATTGCCTCGGCACCCGGGGGGATGATCAAGGAGTTTGGAGCCTCCAGCTCCACATTCTCAAACATGCTCATGCCCCCCAACGCCAACTCTTCAATACCCATCTGCAAGACTCCTCGGCCCAAGGCAATTTTGCAACCACTGGCGGTTAGCACATCTAACCCTGTAAGAGATAAGGCTCCGGGTCCAGATAATATGCACCAGAGAGTATTGATGGAGGTGGCTGAGCGGGTAAGTGAGATGTTAACAGATATTTTCAATAGTTCCCTGGAGCCAGGACAGGTACCAGAGGATTTGAGAGTAGCAAATGTAACACCATTGTTTAAGAAAGGATCCATAGAAGAATTGGGAAACTATAGACTTGTTGGTTTGACTTCAGTTGTGGGGAAGGTGTTGGAGACATTAATTTAGGACCAGATGACGAACGATTTAAATTAATACAAACTAATTAAAGGTAGTCAGCATGTGTTTACCAAAAGTAGTTCCTATTTAACAAATCTTTTAGAGTTCTATGAAGCAGTGTCTGATTGGGTGGATGATGGAAAGGCAGTGGACATTGGAGGGACCACATCAGAGGTTGTTAGCCAAAGGGCTTGTGGAGTGGCTGGTCATGAAGCTAACTGGATTGCAAACTGGCTTAGTGGTAGGAAGCAAAGAGTGGCTGTGAGTGGGAGGATGTTTTGCTGGGAGGATGCAAGTAGCGGGATACCTCAGGGATCAGTACTCGGACCATTACTATTCATTATTTTCATCGACGATTTGGATAGTGGGGTAAAGAGTAAGCTTTCCAAATTTGGAGATGACACAAAGCTTGGAGGTAAGTGGATAGCAGAGGGGGTGGTGATTAGATTCAGGAAAGTATTGATACTTGCATAGATTGGGCAAAAGACTGGCAGATGGAATTTAACCTGAGCAAGTGTAAGGTGTTGGAGATGGGAAAGAACAATGAAAATAGAGATTACAGGATGCAAGGGGTAATTTTGGAGTGTCACACAGGAGAAGGACCTGGGGGTGGTAATAGATATGGGAGGTCAGCAGGCAGCACAATGCCAGGCAGCTATAGATAGAACAGATAGGGTTTTAGGCTGTATTCGGAGGGGGATCATTTCTAAATCAAATGAGGTGGTGTTAACATTGCATAGGAATTTAGTGAGGGCCACATCGAGAACATTCTGTGCAGTTTTGGTCACCACAACTCATGAAGGACATGGATGCCATAGAGAGGGTTCAGCGCAGGGCTACTAGATTGATTCCAGGCCGAGATAGACTCAGCCATGAGGAGCGGCTGAAGGAGACAGGGCTTTATACACTAGAAAGGAGGCAGTTATGAGGAGATATGATAGAGATGTTTTAAATAATGAAAGGTATAGATAAAATAAGTTCAGATGAATTATTCAACAGAGTAGACAGTCATCGGACCGGGGGCCATAGCCTGAGAATAAAGAAGAGAGTTAAGACGGTAGCAAGGCAGGGGACTTTTACTTTGAGGGTAGTTAATGCATGGAATGGCCTCCCTGGAAAGGTAGTGGCAGCAGAAAAAGTAGATAAGTTTAAATTAGAATTAGATAGGTACGTCGAAGTTATGGAGATAGAGGGGTATAGGGATGTTGATAAGACTTTTAGGGAGCTTGAGCATTGATGGGTGATTGTGTGCATGTGTCCGGAGTGCTGTTGGTGGGGGTCTTGTCAAGGGGGGTTGTGGGGCTGATGTGTATTTTTAACCAAGCCCATGCCCCCTCCCCTGAGGAAAAAAAAATTATATACACACACACACACACACACACACACACACACACACACACACACACACACACACACACACACACACACACACACACACACACACACACACACACACACACACACACACACACACCACGATTAAAAAAAAAACATTTTGCATTTTCTTCTTTGGATCTTGTGTTTATAAATTAGTGTGGTGTTGTCATGCAGGTATGGTGGGCTGAATGGCCTCCACCTGCATCTGATTTCCTTGTAACCTGACCACCAAATTTCATCAGAATCCATCTACAACTTTGAGACATCCTGCTTTCAGACAAACAGACAGAAGTGAAAACATAACCTCTGTCCATCTTCAGTAATGGAGGTAACAGGCACGAGTACATTTCTGAGCATGCGCCACCATTTTCTCTGAATTTCGATACTCCACCGGCCTGAGAGTGTGAGCGGAAAATTTGATTGGTCGAGCTGACATAAAATGTCATAAATATATTTTTTTTGTAAATGCAGAGAAGGCAATTTGTGTTCTACAGTGTTCAAATATATAGTACAACTCAATGGAAATAAAATAAAAGTTTAAAAGGCTGTAGAAAAAAAAAAACAACACTATTTAACACATTAAATTAGTTATTCGTGCTTGTTTATCCTTTAAGACGTCCCTAAAAAAAGTTAAAACAGTAAGTTTCCTGTTTGGAATGATTTTCAAATTTGTTTCACTGCTAGACAGACAGACAGAATAAAAATATTATCTTACTCCTCTCTACACATACATGATGGGAGCAAATTCCGAGGCAAAGTACTGCAAAACCAGAGGTTCGTTTTAAGATTCGTGTTCAAAATAAACATTCGCTTGAAATCAAGTTGTTCTTCAACTATAAGCTGACGTTTCTCGATTGATAAACAAACAACGTGAACCAAATGCTTAACCCTGCTCTTCGCATCGCTCATGTGACACAAATTTGACGTTCTCCTGCTGTTGTACAAACAAAGCAAACTAGGATATTCCCAGTCTCACACTCAGGTATCTTACGGGTGTTTCTCAAACCAATCGGTTTGGACACTTCTGGTCCAATCTCTGTACTGCCTGCCTGTTCTCCAGAGAATCACCTTGTCCTCGGGATGATGTGGCGTGTCGCCTTGGCAGCATATTGCGGAGCATGTTTGCTCATCTCCAGAGGCCTATTCATATGCTAAGTGTTCCATGTGGAATCTTTGTTAGAACGTGATGTCTTGTGTTTAACCCAAACCCAACTCCAACTTTTCACATGTGAACTTGTTTGAAAGCTCAAAAATTCAATTTACCTTGACTGCTAGAAATTCGAAAACATTTCATGGCACTGGCAGATGCAAATTGTAAGAGGTCCACTCCGTGCTGCGTACGGTATACATGATGTAGGCCTACCTCCGATATTGACGGCACGACGAGAGTTCAGGGATGGATGCGAAAGCTACTTGTTCTCGCCAAGCCGAAAAAAAAAGTTCTTATTGATGGTTGGTCATGTTTTTCCAGTCGCTGATGTTTTGATGGCGGCTCCATTACAGAAGAATCGGCAATATGGCTGCCAATTCGTGACGTCTCAAACACAAGGAGCTTCTTCTCAATGACATCTTCTCAATGTGAACGGTTTTCACCAAATACAGTTGTGACTATCAATTATTTAATAATTGTCAATACTGTACAGGACTTTCAAAATGACATATTCCACCCCAGAATGCGCAGTCAGCATGCGCAGAAACCCCAGGAAACTGCCATGTTCAGAGCGAAATAAAGAATATCATGTGTTCCGAGATAAGGATCGTTACCTGAAATGGTTCACAAAGCTAGTAAAAAGCCAAAAATACATGGAAAAGTACCAGAGAGAAAGGGTACCTGTACTATTATTCCTGTTGGGAGGGCAGAGCTGGTGTAAATGTATTGTTGGCTATGAACACACTGCTCTCAGCAATGGGTGTTGCACAAAAAAATTCAACCAAGAGGTCAAAGTCACCTCCCTGGACATATCTTGGACATCCTATACCACTTGTCAAGCTCACAAATGGCTATACAGACCATCCTCATTCCTGGATTTCTGACTTCCTTCACTCGTGCAATCAATACAATCAATACATCCTCTCCAGTAGAGGATGGAGTCAGTCAAGGCACTATTTCTTGTTCTCATCTATGTTAACTATCTGTCTGATGCTTTGGAGAAAACCATTCCTTTTTGCGGATCACTATAGTATTGCAAACGAACCATTTCAATGATGGGCAGACAGCAGCTGTTATTGTCTGAAGATCTGGAATTGATTATAGAGGGGGGCTGCAAAAGTAGGTATACAGTAATGAAAAACAAAACGTTAAATTTCCACTTTACCTGCAAATAAAAGATGTATTATAGAAAATATTACGAAAATAAAAATATTAAAAAAATATTATAAAAAAAAAAACATGTTCAGTCTCTAATTCTCAGGGTCATTATCAGCCATTACACCTCCTGGGCCAACCAAGTAGCAAATCTGGTCTCCAAAGCCAGCTGCAGATTAGACATCCTCCGTCATTCCAAGTTATTCCTTATAAAAGCAAAATCGTATCCTACTCCGATCCTACAAGAACTTTGTCTGTAGCTCAAAGGAGGACTGATCACCCCTTTGTATTTTGGGGTGATCCTATTCATCATCACCCTATTGGGGTGATGACCCCACATCATGTCTCTCCTTGATTGTGGAATTGAAGCTCTCAACATTATTGGCATGTTCCGCATGGAGTCTGAAGCAGAAGGTTTGTTGCTCTCATCACAGACGGGTCAGTCGTCTGTGTTTTTACAGCCTCAGTGGAGTTCCCTCTACTCCCAGTCCTTCAACACTCTCTCGATCTTTCAGGACACACGTTCTTCCTGTAGCCTTGCGGTTGAACTCCCAAACTTCCGGTTTACCACATTATTTTCATCCGTTTGTGGAACTGCCTGATGGAGATTGTTCAATCACACTCTTCCTTCCATCCAGTGCTTCAAGCATGTGATGTACCACCATCTCATGTCACGCCATCCCTTCTTGCAACCGTTTTATACCCCCCATTAACATTACCCGCTTACTCACAAGTTACTGCATTTCCTCCCCTCCTCTTTCACATTTGTTTTTTCCCTTAATTTCCAACTATGGCCCAACTCATTCAAGCATCGCTTACAAACTAGAGCCCTGTTCTTCAATGAGTGGCTCATGAACCACTGGTGGCCTAAAGTGCAGCCCCTGTTGCGTGGCTGATAATACACAAAGGCCATAAATCATAATCTGCCATAAATGCTATTAAATTGACTCAATGGTTTCAAATGAATGTTCGAATACAAAACGTAAAAGTATCACTACATAAGTAGATGGCAGTATGCAAACAATTGTGTTTGCAACCCATTAACCACAACGAAAAAAGAAAAAAAAACAAAAAAAAACAAGAGTACAGAGAGACGGGGCCCAATGGCAGCCATTTTGGAGTCTTGCAGGCAGTGTGGCAGGTCTCACACTTATGTCTCATCGGCAAAAGTGGCCCCGCTTCTCAAAAGTAGTGAGGATCACTGAACTTGAGAGTTCATCGAACACCTTACCGCATGCTGTCTTGAGAAACAAGGACAAGGGCGGAGTCTATGAGTGGCAAATTTGATTTGTCGTGATGCCGTAATATTTTGTCCAAGTACTGTACTGCTAAACGGAAGTTTTGAAAGTGTCAAAAAGGCAATTTGTGTTCTACTGTGTTCAAGTATATTTTTCAATTTAAATAAAAAGGAGATTTTTAAAGTTTGTAGAAATTGTTTGTTTTTTTTTTGGAAGTTTACCACCATTGATGCAGCTTCTTTTACACCACCTTATTCAATAGTTACATTCCTGTTTGGAATGATTTTCAATCTTGTTTCCTGCCAGACAGTTGACAAAATAAATGATCCTACTACTCTCTGCGCACGCACGATCAGGACGAATTTAGAGGCAAAGTACGGCTAAACCACAGGTTCGTTTTCAGATTCATATTCAAAGCACAACATTCAATTGAAATGAAGTTGTTCCTCGATCATAAATTGACTTCTGCAGACAGACGGACGGACGGACAGAAGTGAATCAATTACTTAACCCCGCTTTTCGCTTCACGTGCACGGGGTAACAACAAATGCATCACAAAAAGCCCTTTGCTCAAAGTTGCAAAATAAACGAGACGATGGATTGTTTCTTTAAACTTTTAATTGGCTCGACAGAAAAGGCATAATTTTACAACTGTGGCACAGTAATATACACCAAAATGTACAGGGAGGAATTCATCATGGTCTGCATGCATCATCAGCAGAAGACACAAGATGCAAAACAGACCTGATGAGTTTCAAAAGGCCCAAAAACCTGGAAATGACTCACGACGGTATCCACCGTAGGTTCCAGCCAAAATGTTCAGTCGGTACTTACTTTGCTGAGTTAAAGGATGGTAGGCCTTCAATGCTAAAGACCAAATATTGTGCTGGTATAGAAAACAGTCGTGGACCTTCCAATATCCTGTACCTGTCTGTGTTTTGCACTTTTGGGTAACCCCACAGGAGAATTCTGCTGCCAAAGACAGATTGCTTTAATTCTCCTTGGGGGGAGGAAGTAGAGAAGGGGAAGGCGGTGGGTCGATAGAGTCGTGACTTCATGAATAAATCACAACCATCAGGAAGCGATGTTGTCTGATAAAGGTGGACAAGATGGCAATGGAATTGTGGTGGGTGGGGGGGGGGGACAAAGTATAAAAGGTTCAGGTTTAAGAGTTGGAAAAAAAAATTTGAGCATTAAGAAGACAAATTTAACGTGCTAGCTGCTACAGCACCCTGG
Organism: Eptatretus burgeri; assembly: GCF_056783735.1. Taxonomy (NCBI): domain Eukaryota; kingdom Metazoa; phylum Chordata; class Myxini; order Myxiniformes; family Myxinidae; genus Eptatretus; species Eptatretus burgeri. Next base: position 22,656,858 of record NC_140961.1, read on the forward strand.
CTAACGGGAACACTATAATAGAATAGGTAGAAGTTCAATAACACAATTACGTGAAAGTATAACCATATAGTGATATCCTTTTGCAAAGTTGTTTGACATGACACCAAATGGAAGTCCACTGTTGATGCTCACATCGATTCCAGTCATGCCTGGCAAATTGAAATATACAGGGTAGTACCTGAACCTGGTTTGGTACTTGGCCCAAGCTGGTGGGTTCAGGCATTCATTGTTAACATCGTTCCATTAATGTAAAAATATACAGTAGAAATGATAGCGAGATAGTACCCTGTAGGTCAAAATGAAGGAAAAAAAATCATGAAGGAATGTTGAAATGAAAAATGGAGAGAGGGCAGAGGAAAAAAATATTGAAGGTCAAAACAGACTTGGGCACAGTTCAACTTTGAGCATTTTCTTTTTCAATTTAAACCGCATGGATCAGGAATGTGCCTAGATAGGCCTGCAGAGGAAAATCAAGTCTTTGGGTAGTCCGTCCATTTTGGGTGCCTCCACAAAGCCCAGGCGAGCATAAAAATCGAGCGACCTCTTGTCCAGCAGCTTGACCTCACAAAATACTCCCTGGGAGCCTGCTCACGCAGCACATTAAAGGAAAAGCAGAGAAAACGGATGCATTTCCAGGATCACAGTCTTTCCATGTAAACTACTGCTCAGTCATTCATTCATTCAGCAGGTGCGGTGCAAACTGGAACATGAAAGTGAGAGAAACAAACTCAGGACTAAAGGAACCCATGTGTAAGCACATCTTCCCAAGTCTACGGCGTTTCCAATCTAACCTCATCTCAAATTGGCACTTTAACCTTTTTTGTTGTTGTTGTTGTTGTTGTTGTTGTTGTTGTTGTTGTTCACATTGTGTTCCCATTTGATGCTTTGCCTTTTTTTATGTGTCACCGCAGAGTAAGGAGGCTCGCACAGCTTGGCGCATGAAACACCTGGCTCTCTTTGCAAGATTTCTACAATCATCCTCGAGACTCCGGCTCCATTTCTACCCGAGTGTTTACTTCCTGACAGGTGGTGCTATGTGGTGGTGATGCTTTGTCAGGTGGTGCTATTTGAACTCATGGTTCTTTTGGAATCTTTTTTAATACTAAATGAATTGATCGCTTCTGGTTTCCTGACCATGGTCACTTCACTTGGTCCTTCCTACAAGTGATTTGCTTCAAAAAAAGCGAAGTAATCGTTCCAGTCATCTGTGCTGCGTCTATTTTGGGTTCTACGTTTGTGTTGATTGTTCTTGGTGTCGTATACCAACTCCTGTGGATTTTTCTCATGGTCATTCTAGTTATTATTGATCCTGCATCGCAGGTTCGGATAGTTTTGGGACGACCCGTTTGTTTCTTTATGTACGCCACCGAAGGTGGATGGAGGTTATATTTTTACTCCTGTTTGTCTGTCTGTCTGTGAGCAGGATATCTCAAAAGGTTATGGACAGATTCGGACGAAACGTGGTGGACAGAACGTAAACGTGGGATACAAAATGTAAACTGTTCAGCCTGGCGGAGGTATGCACTCTACCCCATTGTAGTTTTCAAACTGTTCACCATACCCACTTGCCATGTCTCCATTTACTCTGTCCCATTATTTTTTACCCTCACTTTCATTCCTTCCCTGTACCTTCTGTTTTATTTAAAAAGACAAAAAAACAACAACAAAAAAACCTTCACCCTATATTCTGTTTATCCATCTCACTTTATGTTGACGTTTGACAGGCCCTGCCTGCCTCCTTACCAACGTCTTACACCCCTCATTAAACCAGTTCCTTTCTAAACTGCTTCAAAACCATTCCTTTTATATCCTTTCTTCCTTCTCAAAACAACCTCAAATAAAAACATTTGTCAATCATCATTCATTCTCAACTCATTTCTTAATCGATTCAGTCTGAAACTTTTCTTCCTCTTCTCCACTTTTTTCTCATCCCCTCACTCCATCAATTTAAACCTTTTTAAAATGGTCAATCTTCTGACATGCTTCCACAAACCTTTCTCCCATTCTGCTTTCCCTTTGCCTCTTCCTTTTTGCTCCATCCCTGGATCACTCACAAATTCCTACCTCAACCACTAGTGTGATCAGATAGCACTTTGTGCCTTTAATCATCATCGCAATCCCAATCCTGATGCCTGCCTTTGTCTGTCTGACTTGGAATCCTCATTTCTATACTTTTTTGTTATGTGTGTGGGAACACGATGACAAACTACCTCAGGTCATGACCCCACCACTCCTACCCAACATGATCTTCACACCCTATACCTGGTCCAGGCTTCCCCACCCACATATCTGCCCAGCGTCCCCCAATCCCATGCCCCGCCCATCTCCGTCTCCCCAGTGTCCCGCCCCCTCTCTGCCTACCAATCCATACTAATGATCTCTTGTACCACAAATAACCCCATTCGCAGGCACTTCACTTTTCTAGGTTCGTGTGATTTCCCCCCCACCCCCCCTTCCTTCTCCTCTTTCCGTTTATTCGTTGGTTGGTTCCTTTTTTCTGTTTCATCCCCACTTTCCCTTTCTTTGACTTGCTGTGTTTCATTCCACTTGCTGCAGCTTGTTCACCCACATGTCCTTTTTCCCCTCACCCCCAGTTCTCGCTCCCTTTCCCACTTCTACTCGACTGTTGGTATTTCTCCTTTTCGATTTTGCAACCTTCCATTCTGTTCTCGCTCTCCCATGAGCCTCAACCGTGTATACAAAAACAAAAAGCCCCCAAGCACCCAAACATGCAAATTATTATTCAGCATGCACACGTTTCATTGCTGAAAACTCTTGATTCTTCCACCGACCCCATTTTGCTCATTGCTGCCACTATACCAATTTAGCCTCATCTCGAGTTTTGTTTTTCTTCCACAGTGTTAACAATTGTACAGGGAACATGATCAATCAATTTGCTTTGTTCGCAAAACGTTCATGTACAAGCGACTTATTTACACAACTAAAACGAGATTGGTAGGAAGGACTTTCTGGTTCATCACTCATTTGCAAATAGCAAACGGTCAGTCACCTGACATCTACAACATGGTCGGGGGAAAAAATAGTGATATTGTGGAGTTGCGCAAATACTTTCATTTCGTTTTGTCAAATTTGAGTTTCTAATGTTAAGACACAGTTACTTCAAGGTCCTGTGTTCAAGGCCTGCGTTATGGAGACACAGCAGTCCCTGTCAGCACCAAAGCCAAACCCCACCATTATCCTTCTGCTTTCTCACGTACCATTGGCCTTGAGTGAGGAAAGCAAGCAACCCAACATGCTCTTTGCCACGCTGGGATCGTTCACGCGGCTGTGGATGTCCAGGCGTACGAGCGAGGGAAAATGGCTGGTTAGCGCAGCTGGCAGCACCGGTGGCTCGGAGTGAAAGTTCAGCATCAGCTCCTACAGGAATCAAATAAATTTGCAACAATCAGAGGACGATAAAACGAGGGAGATCCATGGAATTACCTGCTTGCATAGTCCCCTCGCCTCACCAAGGATAGCGACAGCTTTTCAGCGGTATCCGGACGCCGGTACTTGTCCTGCATAGTCGGTAGCCACGAGGAAGCAAAGCGGCAGTTGAACTCCATTGCATGGACTGCACCCAAAGCATATCCACAGATTCCGTATTCATCCTCCAGCACAAAGCAATAATCTGGACTCAGCGTAATTAGTCCACCAACCATCCTAACAAAAACAAAACATGTGGCCGTCACCATAGTATCCCAGTCCAGTAATCAAAGTGCTGCACGTACAACATCACATCCCAGTTGTGATGTACAATGTCACATCCCATACAACCGCTTTCAATTTTCATAAACAGCCGAACCAATTTGATTTGTGGTAAACAAATAAGAGGTGGGTTCAATGGCCAGCTACTTTCGGATATGCATCAAAAGATGCTATTGTCATTGAAAATGAAGATCGTAACAATAGTCTAACCAGTACAACAGTCCATGATGATCAAGAACTTATAATGATGAAGAATAACCCATTAATCAATATCTTATGATGACAGTACATGACATCAATCAATATCTTATCCAGAATTTTTCATTTAGAAGCAAAACATCAAAGCATGGTTTTTTGAGTTTTTTTGCATGCAGACTCAGTGCTCGTGGAAGAGCTACAACACTGAACAGATCAGGACATAAGAGAACAAAAGGAACATTAGAGAAAGGAGGGGGGAGGGGGCACCAACAGCGGAGTTGAAAGGGGAGACTTGAACAAAGAATGAGTGTGTGGAGGAATGGGGGCCAGGAAAGGACGCATTGGGTGGACAAAATGGGGGTTATAACAAGGGTAGAAAAGATCGTGGTTTTGGATCGGGGACAATCTGAGATGGTGGTGAGCAGCTGTCTTGAAGACCTGGACGGAAGAATAGGATTGAAGAGAATCTGGAAGTTGGTTCCAATGGCAGGAAAAAAAAAAAAAGAGGAACAAATGAGTGGATGTGAGCAGTGATCCTGGATTGAGGTAGTTTCACCAGAAGGGGTTTTTTTGGTGGACCATGTGTGCCCTGGAGAAACCTGAGATGGAGAAAGAATGGAAGGAGCAGAGGGTGCAAGACAAGAAAGGAGGCAGAAGACAGAGACCACCGACCTGTCTGTGATGGGAAAGTGACAGACCCATCGACTTGGTTTCATCGCCAGTGATTCCAATGATCTTGAAGGCCTTGGTTTCCACGGCATCAAGCTGAGCAAGATGTGAGGCAGGGGAGCCAGTCCAGAGGGGAGAGCAGTACTCCATCAAGCTGTGGATGAAGGCCTTGTAGGTGTCCAGGAGAGTTCAAGTGTGCCAAGGAAGGACTTTGTATGATGGAGGATGCCAACTTTGAAATATGGTTTGTCCAATGAAGATTATGGCTAACAGTGAGACTCAGGAGTTTGAATGACTGAATTTCCTCAAGAGGATTGTTAAGAAAGTAGATGGTGAAGGTTTGCCAGACAGTCGTTTCAGAGAGAGATAATGTGTGAGATTTGTCAGGATTGAAAGACATATTCAAAGTGTTCGACCATCTTGTGATTTTGTGAAGATCTGAAGAGAGGGAAGAGATCCTGCCTGGCTGAAGGATGTCATGACAGACGGTGGAATCATCAGAAAATAAAGAGGATTCCCCAGAGAGATCATTTTGCCCACCTGTCTGGAAGTTTATGCAAAGACCTGGCAGCACATGGACCTGCAATATCTCTGAACAAAGTAACTGTGGATGAAGAATCAAACTATTTCTCCTCCTCCTCCTTCCCTTCCACAAACCACAATAAAAAATGTAAAGTCATGAAGCCAGTGAAAGGCGAGAGAAGCAATGGGTACATTTAGCCAAACTTCGTAAACTATCTTGCTTCATTTTCACCAAATTCTACACAATTATTTATTTAGTCCATGGTACAGGAATGAATTCTTATTAACTAACCAGTCTCCGATGAGGTCTGGTTTTTCGGGGACCAAAGGAGAGGCATCCATCCCGTCCGCATATGTCTCCCGGCACACACGATAGACCCCGCTCTGTTACACAAGAATCATAGAGAAATTGCTTCCTACTTTATCAAAAAAACGCAATACTGTAGTTTATATTGACTTACGGCAGGACACGATGCACGAGCAGAAAAACCAAGTACAAACCTCATCGGTGTTGAGGTACGGTCGGATTGTGTAGACTTTGGCGCTTGGAGGGAGTGGCGGTGGCTGAAAGAAGAGATCGTTTGCTCCATCTATAGGGAGCATTCGCTGTAGTACGATTGTCAAATTGGGGTAAAGGAAGGTGAGAAAGCAGGGTAAACGTGATAAGGCAAGGGTTCCACACTGAAGCTGTTCCTGCATGAAATGGGCAAAGCAACAAGAGAAAACGATACCTGTTCTTGGGACAAAACACGTTTTAAAATAAGAGATTCCAGGACCATCAACCACCGACCAATAGTCTGCAAGATTTCTCCCAGTACAACCAGTTGGCTATCTTAACGATCAAATCAGTGCAAAGAGAAAGTTTACCGTGACAAAGGAATTTTCGTTCACCATTACATTTTACTTGTTATAGGTGACAATATTTTGAACACCATACGCAAGTGAAGTATAACTAGCCACCAGCACACCACCACCACCGCTGCACGCCTTGTATGCAATGATGTGCTTCGCTACGCCACAGCCACAAACGTTCCAGGGCCACACCAACAATGCACCACATGCACCGCAAATGCCTGTTGGATAAGGACTCGTGGGAAATCACAAGCACACACAGCACGCGCAAAGACAGCGCAAAAGCCTCGCTGCTGGGGGGCAGCGATGGCTGGTGGGGTGAGGCTGGCGTGGAAACTGCAACCAGCACAGCATCTGCAAATGCAAGATCATGTGACCTTTCCGCCGAGATCCAACTGGCATGCAAGAAGGGTGACGCTTTGGAAGCGGGACCAATTAAGAAGTTTATCTTTGAACGTGTTCTCCGGTAATCACAAGTGTTCTCCAATTGCAATGACAGGGAAAAGGAAAATTGTGAACTATGTGAGGATCACAATTTTCATTCTCTTGCAGACCATGGCCAATGTTGATGGACACAAGGAAGGAAACAAGATATGCTGCTGCAGATGCCAGAAAGGAAAGAAGGTAAACAGATTTTGGTTGCAGGCACCGCATTTGTACCTGAAATTCCCCGGCCAAGCCACCTCTAAACACCCAGGGTTCCTGGTCTCCCGTTAGGAACTGGGACGGGTCCTTTTCCCGACAGCCTGCACAGGTCGGGGATGCGGAACAGGTGTTAATCGCAGCAATGACTCCTCCTCCCGGTGGAAGAAAATGGAAAACGAACGAAAGAAATGAAAATGTAGGAAAAGCATTATGTCACACCAAAAAGCATCCACAGAAATCAGGAAACAAAAAGTTACATAGCTGCGCTGCATCCAAGTTGCACTGCGCTGCACATTGCATCATCAACTCGCAAAGACACGGCAAACAAACTCAATTCTTTCCACCTTTCCCATCCTCCGCTCCACCCCTCTGTTTATACAAGACGACAATTCACAAGTCCCATGTCGGTCGATATTTTTATTGCCAACAAACTTGGGGCCTGCAAGCCTGGCAAAATAATGAGGGTGCAGGAGGCAGGGAAAGGTAGATCTGTGACTGAAGGGGCAGAGGCAAGGTTGAGCCTGTAGGTAGGGAGGCCAGCCAGCACTGTGCAGGTCAAGGCGGCCTGCTCCAAAACATGCAGGCCGGTCTATATGGTACACAAATTGTTAATATCCTGCAGCTCCTGGAACCACAACATTCATTTGCATTCGATGACTCTCACGAGCATTCACATTCACGCAAACACGCACAGCAAGATGCACAGCTTACTACGGTGCATTCCGAGCAGGCACAAAGAGCAAGCAACCGGAGGCAGATAGAGCAGGCAGCAAGAATAGGGCACGAGCATGGGGTTCAGCTGCTAGGGGCTGCAAGAACGTTCACAGTGGGTTAAAGAAACAGGAAAAGCTTCGTACATGGGGCGGAGTCGGATCCTGCGTCACTGCAATAGACCTCGCTCTGGACCCGGCCGTCTGCTCGTCGAGGGAGAAATGGAAAGAGAAAGAAAGAAGACAAGAAGAAGAGAGTAATCAGGGTAAGGGTTAAGAGCGAGCGTGGCAGTGTGGAGTCAGAGTGCTGGACACAGCTTGTGAGGCAAGCTTGAAGAACATGACACCTTTTGAGGTACATTACTTTTATTTAGCTTTTTTCTTTGCAAGATCGAGTCTCAAAGTTCACCCAAACGTTGTGTATCCATTGAATGCTCAATACAACGCCCGAAAGATCAGATTGTCAGTGCTTCCCATGGCGGTTAGCATACCTCAATCAATGTTGTGTCAATTTCATCCATTTTTATTTGAACAGCTTCAATGCTCGATATGAAGAGGCAGAGGTGGTTCATTATTTTCCTGCCTCTCCTCGGTCTCGCACTCTCTCCTCAGCCCTCAGACCCTCCACAACTAGCCTACTCCTGATGAAACTCTCAAAATCCAGGTTTTCCTCACACACCTCCATTCTCTTGGTTGTCTTTTATTATGTTTGTGGAACCGCCTTCCCGACTATTCTATTCCAAACTTCCCTCAGGTTTCAAAGCAAGTGGTGCACTGCCATCTCATGTCCTCCCTCATTCTTGCACACAATGTTTATTACCCCCCCCCCCCACCACCCAATTAACCCTAACTAGCTCAACCTGCTTAATTGCAAGTTGCAGTATTTCCTCCTCCCTCTCATTTGTTCATGCCATTGTTCATTGTGTCCAATTGTTGCCCTTTTACTGGCTCACACCCTCCCTGTTATCTGAGATCACAAAACGATCAGCAAAGGTAAGCCTCCCTCAGTGCTTGCGACACAATTATGGCTATATGTTTTTCAGACCACCATATGACCTTGACCTTCAACATTTAGGGATAGAGTGGAAATAAAGAAAATGTGTCCCCATTTACAATCTATTCATAAAACTCAACATCATGAAAAAAAAAATCAGAGGAAAATTATTCAAATTATGATGAAAAAGGTATTTTTGTTAATAAGGTCACAATTCGAAAAGGTAGGTCAAGCACCATTTGATCTTGACCTTTAATCCAGAGGGGTATGTTGTAAATGAAGTGTAAATGCACCTTGCTCTAGGTCTAGGCTATTGAGTGAGGACAATTTCGTTCTGATCAGACAAACCTGGATCGAGTTTTGGTGAAAAATGTGAAAATGTCTAGTATTGGATCATGACCTTAAAAATTAGGTTGTCAAAAACTGTCAACCCCACATACTTTGTATTCACATTATTGGTGCAAAATTTAATTCCAAAAGTCTGAGCTGGCTCCGAGATACAGCTTGGACATCGGAAGAAAAACCAGAGAGTTGGTGTCAAAGCCACCCAATGCTTGCCTGTTTATACATTTATCGTTTTTAAAAGACTAGTCTAATAATATTTTTTATAAAGCATTGCAGTGAAGTCTGATCCAAATAATTTTAAAGCAATAAATGTATTTGTATATTTTAATCAGTAAAAAATAGTGGTAGATAAAAACATTGGAAAGGAAATAACTTGCACCAAAAACTTTAACATTTTCACACTCATGCTGACGCTCACGCCGGGGGTATCGCTATAGCTCTCTGTTCTTTGAACAGGAGAGCTAAAAAGGAGAAAAACCCCAAAAGGTGGTTTATGGGGTACCATTAAAACTGGAGGCACCAATTGTAGAAATAAACCTGACAACAGCAATAAGCCTCCCACTATCCTATAGTTATATGGCACAGGTCCTGCCCTCTGTGGCTTAATAATAAATGTTATATGGCACAGGTCCTGCCCTCTGTGACTGTACCATGCCGAGTGCAGTTGCTTCAACATGGGTTTACCAGCCATCCTGTTGCCCTTTATTAGCTAAAAAGGAACCTTGTATGGTATTTTTAAATGTCCAAAAACGATTTGAAAATGGTACCGAGGTAACACAACCGGAGAATCTTTCTACCCTATAAAACAATGTGTGTTTGTGTATTTTTGCGATGTCTGTCCGCCTTCAAAAGGACGTTTTAAGAAGGGGTTCAAAGGCCAATCTTTTAACATGACTGTGTTCACTGCAGTCTATTTTTGGGGATTTAAAAAAAAAAAACTCGAAAAAGATTTTCCATTCAAGAGTAATTACATCTCTTATTTTGGAATTGTAGAAGGTGACTTGCAACTGGGTCTCAATGGCGGTGTACAGAAGCGTTATTAAATTAAAAAAAAATACAAGGTATAGAGAGGTGAAGTTCGCTGCACGTGATGAACAATGCACGCAGAGTAAACCGAGTGTTCATTTATGCCTGTAGGATGTCTAAAATAAAGAAGATCGAAGCACACTTGGCCCAGGCTTCAAACTTTGGCATGCTCACGCAAATGCACCGTAAAGTAAACTGTTCCAACCTGTCATTTTTGATGGCCTTCATACTCCTTATTAACATAAAACTGCACCCTTCTTGAGAGGATGATTGATGTAACAACCTCAAAACATGAACAAATTTACAAAAGCAGAGATAGTGAGAGGAAGTATTTTGGTCAAGCAATTAAAAAAAAAAAAATAAACCAATGTCACCCGCAGGGTGACCCGTATCTTGTCAAAAGGTGACCACGTGTGACTTCTTTAAGGTCACACTGAGGTGAACAGAGCTGCTATCCACCAGGAGCGACTCCTTGAGGAATATCTGCCTACGAGAGATTCCGATGAGAATCGTTCTACAGAGTAACCATGAAAAATATGCTTTTGCCTCATAACGTCACCAAATGACGTCATAATGTCTCAAGCTTGACATATCTTGAAAGCACTCAGAGGTGTTCAATTTGAGGTACTACACGATATGGAACCTAAAACTTGAAAATTTGACCTTGGGGTCAAATATGTTTGACCTTAGGCACTAACCATGAAGGTCAAGGCCAATCGCCACCAAAAATTAATCAGCTGAGCGCCAGACCATGAACTATATTCCCATGAACTTTGAAGACTATCCGATCTAAATTACTCAAAAAATAAGGGTTTCGTCGACTCCCCTGATTTGCAACAAAGTGACCTTGACCTTTGACCTTGACCTTCAAAATTTTGTGCACTGAAAGGGACCTCTATAGGCCTCTGATATGTGAAGTTACAAAAGTTTCCATTGATAACTGTGCTCTGCAGAATTTTTTATACGTGATTACAGACAAACAAAAATAAAAAAAATAAAAAACATACAAGCTGACTAACATATATTGCAAAAACTTCATTTTGGCAAGATAAAAATTGAAAATTAATGCAACAGCTGTGAATATAAAATATTGAGACAAAAGTCCTTCAAGTTTCACAAGACAACATACAATAGTGTACTACGTTGCACAGTCCAATGTTTCCTCTCTTTTTGAAATGGTGATGTAAACGTTCGTGGAGGAGCTCGTACACAAGTCATTGGCAGAACAAGGGTATTGGGAGAAAACGATGTGCCGTATTTTTCAGCATACTAGTCGATACTTGTTTTTCCCTGGAAGTCCGAACCTCGACATGTACTCAGAATTGATTTATCTATGGTTTAAGACATTGGCGACAACGATCCTGCAGCTTGTTTTAAATACTATACCTCTGTATGTTAACAAACATGTTGAAAAACTATTTACTACATTCCCAATTTATCCAAAAGGTCTTCCCACAAAGTAATTCAAATAATATGCACAAATCAGCTCATTCGTCTTCATCACCCTGGAAGTACCTTCGCTAGCGTGCGTTGCGCGTGTCAGGGAGGAATTAACACATAGATTGTTCTGAAGTTTTGATAACTACCATAGTTGATTTTGCTTTGTCTTGGACTCCAAATCGAGTTATCTATGATTGTAGGAAAGAAAAAATGGGAAAATTAGCCAATTCGACGTATACTCCACATTGACTTACAGGCCAAAAAATACAGTAATATACATGACTGTACAAGGACATCAGCAGACGATGAAATGATCACATTAGAAGAGATTCGAGCCTGTGATCCCAGAATAAAGGGCCGTGGGTTCAGGTGGGAATGGAAACCAGGCCAAATTGGCATAAAATAATGTTTGGATGCCGTTGGGGGAATGGCTGTTGGACTGCAACCGTTGCGAGTCGGAAACCGATTAGCCTCACCCATTCCCAAAGGGTCGGTCTGCGTCAGTGAGTGTGCGAGTCCACTACTGTAGTTTACTGTGCAGTTAATTGTTCATTCACAAATCTACTGTAATCTATAAACCCGTACGAGGCTCTGCCTTGTGAAACCAATGTGAAAGTAAATAAATTTATAAAAAAACAAAATCAACAAATCAAACAAGGTAGTTCAATGAAATTAATGAAGTAAGCACCTGCTTCATGAATCAAAATGGAAATCGACAATCTGGGAGGTTCTGTTGTTCAAATCTAACACACAAAATTTGTCATCTGTCTGTCTGTTCCCGTTTTATGCAAAGACCACTGGGCCGACAACCACCACATTTGACACATAGGCCAAGTCCGACCTGGGGATTGTCCTCAGGGTATTTTCATCCACCACCTCAGCCTCCAAAGGCCACTTTCCCCTGTTTAATTTTTATGCAATCTGATTGCCTAACAGCTATCACGTGATACATAAAGGCCAGCACATCCAATTAGCCAAGCTGTGTCTTCCACCAATTGGGTGGACAGCCGGCCTGACTCTACCCACAATTATAACCTAACTAAATACGTTCACCATTTTCGTGCTACGGTAAGCCGAAGCCATCTGCTACAGTAAGTGTTGTACAGTATTTACAATCTCCATGCCTTCCCTATTTTTCCCCTTCATTGTAAAGCAAGCATGAGCCCATATTTGTCTCTGTATGGTGGGTTTCACGGCCCTTGAGAAGGCCCCGAGCATGTATAGGCCTCAGCCTCTTGGCCTTCAGCCCTCAAGCGAGGTTCATGCTTATACACTGCCTGGGTTTTATTATTTTTATTTTTCCAGGAGCGACCGTTCGTTTTCCCTTGACAAATTTCTCTTCCCACCTCGAAACCTCCATGTCTGTTGAGCGCTAGCTCAGCAGCCTCAACTTTGGCGAACTCGTGTGATCACTGATGGTGTGAACAATTGGAGATTTTTTAGTGAAGAGGATATTTGGTGATGGGAACTGTTTATTTTTAAGTCTAGCTTTTTGGTGGAGGGTGATGAGAACACTCATGTCGAAGTTGGACAGAAAGTTGTTAATAGCTAGAAATTGGAACTCCAATCATGCTGCTGAGGAATCTTGATCCACCAATGTTATGGATGCATTCTGTTTAACGAGCCTTGTGGCTCATTGTTAAACAAATTATACATGTGATGGAGGCTACCATAATCACTGGACACTTTAAAAGGAGAGGATGCATTCCTGCCAAGGATTCCAATCATTCCCTCAGATTTGCCCTTTCAATTAAAGTGTATCCAATTACCTATCAAACTCAATTTTGCCAAGTCAATTAACAAGGCATAAGAACAGTCCATGAAGGTGGTTGGCCTAAACTTGGAATCACTGTACTTTTCACATGGCCGGTTATATGTTGGATACTCCAGAGTCAGAAATGAAAATACTTTGCACATTTTTTCACCAAAAGGTGGAACAAAAATTATGGTGTACCTTTATAAGTCAAAAAAAAAATTGTGAAATTAAATTATATGATGATGATTTCCAAAATGTATAGAACCTGCTGCAACGGCGGGTTATTTTGCGACGAGGCTTGTCTTCTCGGCGGTCCCTATTCCCCAACCATCCTTCCTGCTGCCCTTGAGCTGGAGCAGAAGCCAGCATTTTTAGATTTTATGAAACGCGATGAACACTGCTTACAACCTACTATGCTTTGAACAGGGCTCCCGATTGAGACACCTAGCTCTTTGTGATGGGCCTCAAGTCCAATAAATAGAGGTCTCAACAGTGGCAACAGATATCTTGCATGTAAACAGGATTCTTGATTAAACTTTCCATGGTAAAGCCACAGGTTTTCATGAGTTATGAATATTATGGTGTGGTGCAGTTTTACAACAAAAGGTGTCATCAATACTTTACTTTCTAATTATTTCCATTTGTAGAATGGGTATCCCAGCTCGTGTCGAACAAAGCAAATGATATCGGACGATTGAACAAATGAGTATCAAACAAAAATAATGGAACTACAAGGAGAAAGCAGATTCTGACCTTAGGAATGGTACGAGTTTATATATAAAAGTACCAACAACCAAAAAAAAATCTCAGCGAAAAATCCCCAACCCCCTTTAATTTTTTTTTTTAATCCATGTTTCTTTACAAGTTCATCCAATAACTTTTTGATCCTCTTCCCTACCCTCCCCTCTCCCATTTAAGCAGCTGGTGGTGGAGTGAGTCAAGTATGTGCATCGCCCTCATCAGTGGTATGGATTCGATTTTCACAGAAACTCAACAAAAACTTACACACCCAACGACAGAGTGATCACCTGTTCAGGTTTGGTTCTTAACCATGGAACATTCAGGACTTGTTGGGATTTCCCCCCACCCGATGATCTGTCAAAAGTATGGGCTGCCGCCACTACCACCACCAACTCCTCCCCCCCCCCCAGTAAAACATAGAAAATAAGTCATTAAAAATATGGTTAAAATGCAGCAACTACTTCAGCAAGACTTCAATAAACAATTCCCTCACTCTTCCACGAGCCTTAACCTTGCATATAAAACAAGTAAATAAAGAGGCTCTGGATGCGTATGATGATAAAAGATACATTTTAGAAAATGGAATGGACACCCTCCCTGATGGACACTATAACAGCACTCTTTGATGTTGCGACGTCAACCAATATGCCCCTGCCCACATCATTACATCATTATACATACTTGTACCAAGTTTGATTTAAATCCCTTCAGCTATTCTCAAGTATCACATTTTTACCTGCCATGGCCTCTGACTTGACTTTTTGATGCCAAAATCGAATCAGTTCATCTTTGCATCAGAATATATACTTATACCAAGTATGCTCAAAATCCCCGAACTGGTTCACAAGTTAGCACAGTAACAGAATTTTTACCTAACAGGACCTCTGACCTTTGACCTCTTGACCCCATAATCGAATTTAGTTAATCATTGCATCACAATACAAACTTGTACCAAGTTTGGCTGAGATCCCTTCAGCCATTCTTAAGTTACCGCGGTAACAAAAACCTATCATGGACACACGGACGGACAACCCGAAAAAATACCTCCGGCGACTTCGTCAGCGGACACAGAAAATATTTGCTCCAGTTTATTTAATTGGACACTAAACTACCTCATTATCAGAAATCGTTTCAAAGATCATACATCCCTTTTCGAGTTAAAAAAAAAAAAAAACCAACGTGTTTTAAGCAGCGACATGGTGTTCTGAACAACATCACAAATTGATATTTAATAATGAAATATTTGCTCCTTGGCAGGTTATATACTCACACGTCCTCAACAATTCAAGATTTACAGTAAGGTGGTGTCGGTACCTGCCTGGCCAACGAAGGCCAACTGGTTCAGAAAAATGGACCAAGTGAATGGACTTTTTTGGGTTTAGACCCAAACCAAGTTTGGGTGAACTTTTTTTTATAAAAAGGAGTAAATCGTCACCCAACAAACAAACCTACCCAGCCACTTCACAAATGACTTGACCAATGAGATGATGCTCTTTATGTCCCAGATGTATGGGTAGAGATCGTAGAGGATCCGGCGGTTGGCAATGTTGCTGAGACGCGTGAACATCTGAGTGACCCGACAGCTCAGCTGATCGAACAGGGCAGCTCGTGTGCGCCATTCCTCAACCTGCGGGTGAAAAGCAAAATGAGCTCGAAGACCATTTTCGATCCTCACTTCGACAACAACGATCTGTTGATAACAATGTGGACCAAGTGATGTCAAAGTTTAATTGGGTCTGGTAGAATAAACGAGGGACAAACCAAAATATTTTGACATTTATATTGCAATCCAGAGAACTACATTTAAAGCCTTCCTCTCTTTACACGGTGCTTCTTGTTCACCCTTTCTCAAGAGAAGTTAAAGCATCCATCCTTGTACCGAGACCTACCTGTGCTGATATACTTTCATCATCATCCTTCGACACACCCACGCTGCCGCTGTTAACTTTGAGCCAGTGAAAGTTCCTGAGTAGCTGCACAGCCCGTGGCCCATGCTCGTACGGCAGGTAGAACAGATCCGCCAAGAGGCCCAAGTCCTCCATAGTGACTGGCTCGATAACACAGTTTGGGTGCGTTTCCAACCCATCATCCGTCTGCATTGGAGCAAACCCGCTGTGAACTTGTCGTTGATCCAAGGCAATGTCTTTACTGAGCTCCAACCCTGAGCCTTCGCCGTCATCTACATCAACATCGGCATTGTCATTTTCGTCCTTTTCAACATCTGGTTCATTTTCTTTCGGCAGTCTCTCTATGCTGGGATGCAAGAGGTCAACTCTTTCACTTGGGACCCTCGACTGTGTTGGACAAAGATAGGGGACAAAAATGGAATGAGTCATGCAATGAGATAAGAGAAGTTCGACAATATTTTGTTGAATATTTGGGAGGTGGGGGTTAGGGTTACAGGAGGGCCACAAAGACAAACATAAAACAAAGAATGCTAAAATAGATCTTGTTAAAAATTCAAATTGCTCTTTAGCCTCATGATGCTACAAGAACGAACTTGTGACTATACTTTTTAGAATTGTCTTTTTTGTTTTTTCTTTAACCTTTTCTTGCCTCTTTCTTCTTTGCTAAACTATTTGAGATTTCTTTTCTTAATTAAAACTACTAGAGAAGAGATTGATTGAATGACGACCATGGAAAGCATGTAGGTCTTCATACAAGAATGGACATTTTAATATTTGGTGAGAACAGCCTGGGACCCGCAGTTGTCGTGCCAAGATACTTAAGAGAAAGTTCTTTGTGTTTAAGTCTCAGCCTCGGTGTGCCGGAAGGAAAGCTGATGTCATACACAACTGATGAACGATGTGGCATGTAGGTCAGCAGAGTTTGGATTTGGGTAAACGAATGGCCTTACAAATCAATTATTCACCAGGGTAGAGCATCTCAACACCACACAAATTGGCACACACTACAGTGATCAGTTATAGAACGCATGCATGTAAAACTATATGAGGATTGCCAGAATAAAATTCACCACTAATTTGCAAATTTACTTTTTGCATAACGTGCTTTCACCCACTTGGAAAGGAATATTTTGGTAGCACGTAGTACACCTTTCTTGTACACCTCACCGGATTGACAAGGATGCACTTGCTGATAACTGTGGAATACAGTAAACCCTCACTATTCACGGGGCTTACGTAACGCCACGGATAGCAAAACCACAAACTCTAAAACTAAGGGCCTGTGGGGAAAAGGTGGTTAGATGCATGTCTTACATGGACAAGGAAGGGAACATTTCTGGCTACCAAAAATAAACAAATTACTGAATTTAACCTCTTTTTTTCTTCTTCTTTTTTTTAAACAAATCTATTTTGTGAAAACATTTATCCCAACAGATTAAAATGAAAACTTTCAGGTAATGAATGAATTACGAAGTGGAGTGGGTGGCGGTTCCGATGTTAAGTTTTTCTTAACACATTTCTTTAATGCCAATGTTATTTCAATTTCATACAAAAATCCTGAAATTTCCCCCCCCCCGTTTCTTTTTTTTCATTTTTACAATGGGGGCAATTTTTTAAGTCATTGCGCTCATTGGACGTGTTTGTGCAGCTGTTTTTCAGAAATGAACACGTAAACGTGAAAGACAAAGGAATGAATCGAAGATTAAAAAAAAAAAAAAAATCAAAGCAAACCGTTTCGGAGTTAAAGTGAAAACGGAATATTATGGTGGCCTGGCAGAAGCAGCACGGTTCTGCAAATGCAATTGAGACGACTGCTCTGCCAGTCAATGAGTGGGTTTTACAGGAAGTTCACCAATTGTACACTGAACAGAGCAATGGAACCACCTCTGTTTATTTGCGTGGTTCGAGCATCTTTGATGCTTGATGTTGGTGATCCGGCCGCGAGTAGACGAGGACTGCAGATGGTAAATAGTACTACAGAAAATTCCCCGCAGAGAGTGAAAGCCGTGAGTGGGAAGCCCACGAATAGTGAGGGTTTACCGTCGTTATTATGTGGATTGAAGTAATGACCGAGCTAAAGAAAAAGCACAAATTACTCGTGCAATCCGATCTGAGGGTCTCAACAAAAAGGCTGCCTGTCCGGTGAGCCAGCACCAAGTATTGCAATGATTTTTTTTAAAAGACAAAAGCTGGTAGGGAAGCCAGTTTTTCTCCTCCTTAAATCCGATACCTTGGGTGGCCTGCAAAAGTATTCATCCCCCATCATTTATGCCACATTTAGATGAATTACGAATTATGAAGAAAAAAAATTTCCAAATGAACTTTTTTATTCATAACTGAAGAGATAATACGAAACCAAAACTAATATTAACCTCAGGTGACCTCAAAATGTGAAAAACTTTGGAGGGGGAGGGGGGGTGAATACTTTTGCAGGCCACTGTATGCAAGTCGTCAAAAACTACTGCACCAGTCTGAAAACCCAGAAACAGTTGTTTCTTTAACCTGTTGGAAAAATTATCAATCTTTATACAGTTTAGAAGAATCCATTCCATTTGTGGTACTGCTTGCAGTTGAAGCACTCTGGTCCTCAAAATGTGGAATAACAAAAATGGCAATGACATCACTGAGGAACAAGTTCCAGAAATCTCATTTACTTCCATTTCAACAAAACGTACCTGTTGTGTCACGTTTCTCGATATTCTATCGATACTATTCTCACGATCAGTGTCCATGGGCTTTGGCCCTTCCACTGCCCGCACTCCATCCTGTTCTGCCACAGCATCACCGACCTTAAATGACGCAGTCTCCATCGGCTCCTCGTCTCGACTTGTACTGGAACCTGTCATGGAACACAACTAATTTGTAAAAAGTTGACGACCACTTCTTTGCCACTAAGTGACTCGGTTATGATGAAGCGTCATTCAAATTGAAGTTTTCTCGAGTGAGAAAAAGAAGAAATGAATGAAGACAAAATGAGTAAAAATATCGGCCCAGAAATGCCAAGAAAGTGTCAACGAAAGATGAGGGAGAGGAGGAGGAGGAGGAGGAGGAGTAGGAGGAGGAGGAGGAGGAGGAGGAGAGAGGGAGAAAATGGTATTTTTGGACATACAATGTAAAGCAGAAAACAAACTGCAACTTTACGACTGAGTTTATCAAACAAAAATGAATGAGTCAATATCTGATGAGTAAAAATGCAAGAGAAGGCCAGTACTTGACGAAAAAGATTGAAAGCCATAACAGCAAATTGGTTAAATTCCCACCCTAATCTTATCCAGGAAGGATTATCAAGTTTCACTGAAAATATAATAACTAGAGAAGTCATAGAAAACCTTACCCCACACAGTATTGAGAAAACAAGGACATGTGGAAGGTCTATGAGCGGCGAATTTAATTGACAGAACATTTTATCCAAGTACTACTAAATGAAAGGTTTTTGAAATTGCCAAAAAGGTGATTTGTTTGTAGTGGTTAAGTATGCAATTCGACTTAAATAAAATAAAGATTTTAAAGGTGGTAGAAAAAAACTTTCGGAAGTTTACCGCTGCAACGTTTTTTTACATCACCTTATTTAACACGTTACATTAATTATTTGTACTTGTTGTTTGTTTCCTTTATGACGTCCTTAAAAACAGCAAGTTTCCTGTTTGGAAGCGCTATCGAGATAAGATGCTGTACAATTTGCTAAATTCAGAGCCCAAGTACTGCTAAACTGCAGGTTCATGTTCCGATTAATGTTCAAAATATAACATTCATTTCATACCAAGTTGTTCCTTGATCATAAACTGACGTTTGCAGACAGACATACAGAGAGACATACAAAGTGATTCAATTGCTTATCCCAACTTTTTGCTTTGCGTGTGTGGGGTAATAAAGCAATGATGATCAAGTCTCAACACCTCATTGCAATATTGCAAGCTAGAATGTAAATATCAGTGTCAACAGAGTCCTTCTTTTGATATAAAGTCAAAAGTTAAGTTCGTATGGAAGGGTTCGCTCAGAGTTAATCCCAAGTTTTGAGAGCTGAGGTCTGTATGAATACAGGTTAGATTGTCAGCACCTCATTGAAGTAGATTCGTCCGCGATGATCAATGACGAGATGGAGTAAGTCCATGTGAACACGGCACAAGCACTTGGTTGACGGTGTTACGATACTTGGTCCTCGCTTATGAATGTCTGCACACATTCTCATGGCAACTAATCACATGATCCGCCACCACACGTAAACTAACACTCTCTTGGCTATCTGGCCTGCAATAAATATCTTAAATCAACGTCAAAACTTTACTATAGATCGAAAGTTTTTGTGAATTGAAGGAGACAAGTTACAACGAACTATCTGTGTGAACACAGCTCGAGTCATGTTGTACTTCATCTTTGCAAAAAAAAAAACGTTTCCCTGGGTCATGAACCAGGGGTCAAATCCAAAAAAATGGTTACATATTTCATGCATCCCCCAATGTTACACACACAAAGTATTTAAAATGTGCCCGCAATAGCATTTTTTGGTATTTGACCTTTTTACCCCAGCCGAGAGTCCAAAGCAGTGGGGAAGAAATTATACCGCTCTCTTTCCATGTGGTGATCATAACTACCAAGTTTGGTGAAGTTCTGCACAATCGTTTAGGAAGAGATAGCAAGGCGGACAGACAGATGGACAGAAGGACGGAGGCAATTATAATATGAGGATTTGCAATAAAAAACATAAATAGAAAAAAAAATTCCAGATCCGGAAACTTCACCAAAATCAAATCAATTCGTCCTCGTCACACACCCAACCTGTCCACCAAATTTCGCCTGAATCCATCAACAACTTTTTGAGATATCCTGCACATAAACAAAGAAGACTACGTCGTGCAGAGCACGATACTTGCAAAATCCAGAAAACAAATTTGACCTTAACAATAATTAGTGGTTGAATTCAATGATCAAATATGCAAATCCTCTTCAAATTTCAAGTCAATCGGATGAAAATTGACAATTTTAGAAATTCGACATGTCGACTTTTTAGCCCACGTTGACTTTTTGACCTCAAAATCAATTGGTGTCTTGCATATGACCAATTCTACCATTTGGTGACGTTTCATGAAGATTGGTTTGAAATTGTGACCTGCAAGCGATTGATCGACAGACAGACAGACAAGCCGGTAGGCGGACATGGGTAGTCGATCAAGTCGAATTTAGTCGTTTTTCAGCCGTTACTAGCCAACAAAAGTGTCCATAGAAACGGTTCTCTCAAACATAACTAGGACATACCATGAACCTACCATACCAGTTTCATGTATATCTGACTCATAGTCTCTGAGATATAACGAACTTCGTTTTTTTATTGTTTTCGACCAGGGTTCATTCAAAGTCTATCTTCTCCGACAGTTTTCATAGGATCCGGCTGGAAATTTTTGACAATATGGCTGATTGTACTGCCCACAGTTGCTCGTGGCCCGATTTTTGATTTTCGAAAAAAAAATTGAGACTTTTGAAAATTTCAAACGTCCGTTGCTAGGCAATGGATGGGTCCATAGCATCGGTTCTCATTTGCACACAACTAGGTCATGGTATGAACCTACCAACCAAGTTTCATCAAAATCGCCATTGTAATAACGGAGCACTGGACCGAACAGACATACATACAGACAGACATACATATCGACGGAAATACTGATAAGGGTAGACTAGATCGACTACCCAACAGAATAACGCTCGCGACCAACCAATATACTTGAACAATCTTCAATTTTCGTAAGAAACAGAAAGAGAGACAGTGGTGAAAACAACCTCCGTCCATCACAGAGAGCCAAGGTAACAAATACCAAATGAAAGATAACTGGGAGTAAGAGCAGTTGGGTACCAGGAGACGATGAGTTTATGGACGTGATGGGATGCGTATAAACTGTGGTGTTGAACGTCTCAGAAGGTGCTCGAGGCCCAGACACAGAAAGCCTCGGGGTGATCGCGACTTGGCTTCCGCTTCGCGGTGCAATTACAGCAGCAGCTGCGGTATGTGTACAGGAGGAGAATATAAAAAGGCTCCAATGGCTACACTACCAAAAATGTCAACACAGAAAATGCTCAAAGTAAATGCTGACTGCTCCACACCAGCAGGCCTGAGGCCAAAGTCTTGCAGCCAATCGGTGAGAGCAAGGCGCAGGGCAGCACGTGGGCTGTACAGGAAATCGGTTTCTAGTTCTTCATCACTGCCCTCATTCTCAAGTTTTATCTGCACTGCCACGGCACTGTCTTCACTCTCTACAAAGGAACACAAAGGCAAAATGAGAAGGAAATTCTTCATGACCGTCTTCAGGTTTTATTTCATTCCAAATATTATCACACTTCACCCATACGAGCTCCCAAACATACCCAAGACAGCATCCTTGCGGACACCATGCATGTTCGATCTGTACCAGGTGGCCAGTGTGTGGATAGCCACATAGTTTGCCTCAAATTCACAATTGGGATTGGTGAGAACACCGCCGAGCCGCGGTATCAGCTCTGTGGAGCGGCCCTTGAATGGACCAAGAAAGAGCCTCTTCTGGTCGTAGTCATTGGCATGTATATTGTCCCAGATAACTGGTCGTCTCTTTATCATCTTGGAGACCTCCTCAATAGACTCCAAGGAGACCTCCTTGGACACCACTTTGGGTCCTGATGGAATGAAATGCAAATAGCCATCAATATCAAGAAAACACCATTATTCAACAGCCAAAATGCATCAACATATAGCTTTAAAGAGGTGATCCGCAGATTAAGTGTGCAGGGAAATCGTTGAGAAAGGGATGGTTTTAAAAAAAGTGTCAAAGCAGAAGGCGGAATAAGAGAAGGTTGGAAGGAGGTACAAGTATCAGGGAAAATGGAAAATATATGGGTCAAAGAGAGAAGGGAGACAAAAATTATGCCATTTTGCATTCAAAACATGTAGGTTTTTAAATGTTTGAGTAAAAATAAGTCAGGACGACCCCCTTATACAATCAAGGTTATTTCATGAACAAACAAAAAAAAAAACAACCTTTGAGCCGTCTCGTCTGGGTTTGATTCCCATCCCAACTATAAACTGCCACCTTGGTGTTATGCAGGCAAGGGCATTAAACCAATGTGTGTGCCACACTTCAGAGAGACGAAGCATGAACAGAACTGAATTTAGATGAAACATCAAGTTCTACATATTTAAACGAGGTGAACAAATGTGAAGAGGTTGTGATGAGCATATCTTACACCACCTCTTGCTTGCTTACCCGTCCAGAGAACATCAATTCCTGGCAGCAACTTCTCTCCAACCGTTTGCAGGTAGGGTGACTGTATTACACTGGGAAAGCTCAGTGAGCCACAATACTCTGCCACACAAATACAAACAAACATTAAATTAGAGATTCTAATCTCTGAAGGAGAGAAATAATAACAATGACACCAAAACCAAAAAGAGTAGTGATTTGGACCCAAAAATAATCAGACATTACATTTTATTTTTTTCCCATTTCATCAATATAACAGCAAAGCATTCATTTTTCCTTTAACACTACAAGTACTGACTCCCTATGGGGGCAGCATTTGGGGAGGCGGGGGGGGGGGTGAGGGCAGGTAATAGTTTTTAGGATTTATAATTGGTAACAACATAGCAGAATACCTGCCTCATGGGTGATCTTGTTCCAAGAGTGCAACATATCCTTCTGACACATCAATATATTTCGGCAGTGTAGAGACAACAGACCGATACCTCAATCACTCCCAAAATATAAAATAACCTGGGTTGCATAGGTGAAGCAAAAACATGCGTACTGCTTATGTGCACATATAATACATCGTGGTTATATAGCTCGGATAATTCCAACTGCACACCCCTCCCTCCAAAGAAAGAAAATAGAAACATTGTTCAAAAACTTGATGGAATCAAACAAAACTTGCACAAGCACACCTTAAGGTTGCCCTCATTAATGCCTGAAAGTTTCAGCTTCCTCAGTCAAATCCTTCTGTAGTAGTAGATGAAACATTACATACATACATACATACATACATACTGCTGTGTGGAGAGAGGGGTGGGGAGAGGGGGAAGAGCATTCCTCCCCTCACCACCCCCACCCTCTCTCCATACAGCAGTATGTATAACATGGTCCGTGTGTTTCGAGTAGGTTCGATTGTCATGTAACAGGGGCCTGTCAGAGTAAGTCGTTTCGTTACACATGAAACTGAGGAGGCAGCGTATATAATTTATAGACAGGATAGTCAAGGTCAATATATATATATATATATATATATATATATATATATATATATATATATATATATATATATATATATATATATATATATATATTGTTGCGAATTCTGGCCCGTCTGGCGCACGATCGGCCACGTGACTCGAATCGCGACCGCGTCGCCCACCGGACCCTCTTTGAACTATCGCCAAGGAGCTAGTCACGGGTGGGGGTTTAACCTCACCACAACCCAGTCCGCATTCTACCCGCGCGAAATAGGGTGAATCGCCGAAAGTCGATATACCTAAGTACTCGCACGGGTAACCTACTGAGGGGTTGTACCACGCCACAGGTCTACTCCAGGCACGAACCGCTTAAGCGGCTCGTTCCGTGCTACAGGGATAACCGAGCGGAGTTATCATCGACCTTGATGGTTCATATTAGTTACCGGGTGTTTTAAACCCACTACCAATCCCTTACGTGATGCAAGATGGAGATTCAACAAAGGAAAGGACGAAGCGAAACGGGGGAAAAATTGGACAAGCACATTTAATGCGTGACACACGGAAGCACGTATTTCCAGTCAGCAACAATCATACACGTACGTACAGGCAAATAGAAGCAAAAGTAATACGACCAACTAAAGCAATGTACAAGCACTTGATCAGTTTTACTTGTCGGACTGGCGCCACAAACACACATACAAAAGCCCAAAGAAAATAAGAACCTCCCTTGTTGCGGCCGGTGAACCGTCTCCGGCACTCTCCGTGTCCGCTCTCGCAGGTCCACCTCAGGCCGCCTGCGTCGCCCTCCGTCTGCGTCTCCCACCAATAGGCCTCGCCGGGCCACGAGCGCAGGGACGAACGAGGAGGAAGGGAACGCGAGTTGGTTTGCGGATCAACCATCACGAGGAGAGAGCATACGGGAGGACCAGAGATATCCAAGAGGAAGGAACGCATTCACCAAGGGCCGAAGAAGAGAAGAGAAGAGAATGCGCCCCGCCCGTGTCCGTCCTTTATGGAGCGGGGCTCTGCCCTTCGCTCCGCCCCGTTTTGGGCTCCACCCCCCTTCTGGGAGCCTCCCAAAAAGGGGCGTGCCTCCCTCCCGTCCGCGTCACACCGCGCGTCTACCAATCGGGAGCGAGCTGCCCCACCCCTCCGCTTCACACCAAGCACGGGGAAAAATGGCGGGAAAAAAAACCCCACAGGCTTCACAAGTGGTTTTGTTCTGCCAATCCTTTTCGGACGGTTTCCGTGGTGCGGAAACCGTCTTACCGTGGTCTGCGGAGGATGGCGTTCATAAGCGGGGGTAGTGGCGAAGATGGTGGTGATTGTTGTGGGGGTGGTGTGACGTGGTGGGCGTTGTGGCGTAGTTAGTGGCGGTTGTTTGCGTGGAGGTTTGTGGCAATGGTGGCTCAAAATAACGATAGATAAAGAAAAACGGCTAACTCAAGCGTCGCAGCCCGAATGAATCACACATATTCCCTCTAAACAACGGGTGTGGGCTAACTACACATGAACTTATCGATATATCTCACCTGAGGACCCTTTATGGTGTATTGCAAATTTCCACAGCCGTAACAATATATATATATATATATATATATATATATATATATATATATATATATATATATATATATATATATATATATATATATATATATATATATATTGTTGCGAATTTGCGCCCGCCGGCGTGCGAACGACCGCGTGTAGTCAAAAGCGGCCACCTCGCCCACCGGAACGGACAATTCAGTTGTGACCCTCCGGGAACTACCGCCCGGAGCCAGTCACGGGTGGGGGTTTAACCTCACCACAACTCAGTCCGCATTCTACCCGCGCGAAATAGGGTCCGATCGCCAAACGGTAGATTTACCTCAATACTTGCGCGAGTAGCGTACCGAGGAGTTGTACCACGCCACAGGTCGACTCCGGACACGAACCGCTTTAGCGGCTCGTTCCGTACTACAGGGATAACCGAGCGGAGTTATCGTCGACCTTGACGGTTCCAATTATTTACCGGGCATTTTAACCCCACTATCAATCCCTTACGTGATGCAAGATGGAGATTCAATAAAAGGAAGGAGATGAAGCAAAGCGGGAAACAGTTTAACAAGCAATGCACATTTATTTCGGAAACACGGAAGGCACGTATATTACAGTCAAAACAAAATGCAACAAATAACAGTCAAGACAAAAGCAATACGACCGAATAAAAGGGCAATTATTTACAACACTTATACAGTTCTACTTGTCAGGACTCAGCACCACATCACTCATTCCAAAAAGCAAAGGAAAGAAAGCCACCCTCACAGGCAAGGAGGCAGGCAGGCCCGTGGACCAAATGTGCGTGGAACCTGGAGGAGCGGCCAGGTCCACGAGACCAAGAAGGTCTTTCCCGCGTCCTCGTGATGCGATGGCGGACAAGCCGCAATGTCCGCGCCGCTGCGCCCCGACTCCGTGCCCCTGGCGTGGTCGGCGAGCCCTCTCCGGCGTGCTCCGCACAAGCAGTTTGGTTGGCACCACGATTAGGGTGGGGAGGAACGGGGCCCCCCGGCACTATCTCAGCGCGGATGGGGGGGGGGAAATTGCTGATGCTCAGGGTCGGGAGAGGAATGGCTGGCTGGCTTGGACCCCGCGACGAGACGGCACCAACGACGAGACGAGCGACCCCCACACCGCAACCTCGATGCCGACCGCCGTATTCACTCGACTCGAACTCTTCACTCGCCCCGACCAGCCGCCTGCAACTGAACCGCGCGAGTCGCCTTGTGCTCGAGTCTTTATAGGCTGCAGGAGGAGCCTATATGAAAATTTCAGGATCAAAACGCGATTGGAGGCGGGGCCACGCCACCCTCTGTTCAGCCATTGGTGTGGCAAAAAGGGGCGTGAGCCTTTTATGATCCGAATTCCTCTCGTAAAGAATCCACATTCATCGCGATTGGAGGCGGGGCCATAACCACCCAACGCTCGCCCATTGGACGGAGAAAAAGGGGGCGTGAAGCCTTCCTGATCCGGATTTCTCCCACGGAAAGGCCGCCATTCGCGCTCGTGGCTCGATGCGTTTGGCACCAATCCCCGAACGGGCCCGAGACAGCACGATGTTTGGTGTTGACTGGTGGTGTGGTCGATGGTTGTAGAAGGAGATAGGCGAAGATGGTGGGGGTTTGCTGTGGTGGTTTAGTGGTTGGCAGGTGTCGTTTGGGAATGGCGGTGAAGGGATGTTTGCGGGATGGAGTTGTGAAGGTAAAGGTAGTGGCCGTTTGCTTTGTTGGCGGCTTAATGGTCAAAATAACAATAGAGAAAGAAAAATGGCTAACTCAAAGCGTCGCAGCCCGGATGAATCACACATATTCCCTCTATACAACGGGTTTGGGCTAACTACACATGAACTTACCGATACATCTCACCTGAGGACTCTTTATGGTGTAATGCGAATTTCCACAACTGTAACAATATTTATGTCAACACGTTTGTGGGTGGGATCAGATGAGGATGTCCAATCACAATGTGTCACACACTTCACAAAAGCTTCACGCTCTCTCTGGCCGGTGTGTGGAAGTGTGTCATGTGCTGTGGAGCCCAGAAGAAGCAACGTGTATTTATTTTTTATTGGGGTCAACCCATGGGTAGGATAGCCTGAAGTAGGACTCCACCTAGGACAGAGAAAGAGGAGGAAGAAGAAGGGCCTGGAGATGCGAGAAAGCCAACATGAGAGCTGCGGGCGTGCAGGAGGACTCAAGTGTGAAGAAGAAGCACGCAAAACGACCCCTCAGGGAAATAGGACAAAGGGGAGCTGAGAGGATGGACACCAGAGCTCCCGTTGTGCAGGATCAGAAAAGGAGGGCTTGTTCAGTGCACGAGGGCTTGTTCAGAGTGAAAGCCCCAACGTGCCAATCATTGTTGGCTTACTTTGTCACTGGCTTCCAGAGCGGATCGCTTCTTTGTCGCATCATTGCCTTCCACACTGCAGATCATAGTCAAAAGAAAGTCCTCACCTGCATTTTTAATGGTTGTACAAGTGTGATCTGTGGCACCCAGTGTGGGTTAGGTTTTATTTATTTCTTACTATTTCCTTGTACATACATAACTGCTCATCTCGTTTACCATTTCCCCATATTCAATTAAAAGTATAGCTTATCACAAGGGTTGCATTCCCACAAAAGCTTGTGATAAGTGAAACTGCATTTAAACGAAAAAGGTTTTCCCAAAGAAACCCATGTATTGAAGGGGGGAATGAGTTTTTGGCCAGGAATTTTGAGTACCTGGGGTGGTTTTTCAGGCATTTACACAAATAAATTGAAACCAGACATTAAATAGATACGAAACATTATATATTATTAAACATTAGACAACAAACAAACTTTGTACTCTCCGAGTGGAAGCAACACTTTCTTTCACAGAGATTGAATGAACGGAGTTTAAAGTCTCAGTAGGTGATGAACGGAGGGAAATACTGTTGTGGGGCTGGGTGTCGGTGGCGAGCACGACCGCTAGGCGAAGCAGTAGAGTCAGCTCCACCAAACACCCAGAATCTAGATCATGCTTCTCGGAGAACTTCGAGAGGCACGGGTTCCTTACAGGACCGTGGTCACCAATATTTTGACGGCGTGAGGTAGGGTCTACTTGTCTAACTCCAATTTACCTAAGTTCTCACGCCATCCAACTACCAGGGAAACCACACCCTCGGCCGACTCTGTCCGATCCGAGTCGTGGTAACGGCTCGGATCCGGCGTAACCGAGCGGAGTTACCAGAGCCGCCGGACCAAATACACAATTTGCCGCTTCCCAATTTCCCAACACGCACCGTGCTAAGCCAATGAAAGAAACACAGAAACAAGCTGGTACATTCAACAATCGGGAAATTTATTTACAATGGGGAGGGAAGGGAACATACAAAGAGCAGTTATCACGACTAAAGCAAAGCAAATAATGTACAAGGAACACAGGCACTTAACAGTTTCTACTTATAGACGGGGCCCAAGGGCGCGCGCGCACGCACGCACGCACGCACGCGCGCACACGCGCACACACGCACACACGCACACACGCACACACACACCAAAAGAAGATGGACCTCGAGGTCTTTCTTCGAGGTTTCCAGCTCAAGGGAAGATGAGCTGGAAACCAGAGCTATCTTGGACCTGTCCACCTCGTGTGGTCTTTGACGTCCTGGACCGGCGGGACGCGAACCCGCAACCACGATGCCACTCCAAGTACCCGAGACGGAGGGTGAAGGGCGGACGCCAACCAGCGCGGTCGAGGCAGCGAGCACCAGCAGGCAAGACCAGGCGATCCGGCAGACCAAAAACCAACAACTCTCCCAGTCGTATCACGCCGAACAATTATTCACTCCTTCTCCAGAGGGGAGGAGCTGCCTCCTCCGACCCGCTCTCCCTCACTGGACGGTTTTGGCGCGCAAATGCGCTCGTCGCCCCCGTGATTGGCCAAAAGGGGCGCCAAGCCCGCTGATTGGACCGGGGGGGGGGGGCGTGGCGGGCATCATGGCGGAGCGCCCCTCGAACAGGAAGAGCAGTAACATTGTCCTGCGTTGGCTCTCATTGGCCGACCGACGGCAAACTCGCTCGCATCTTTGATTGTGCGAGAGAGATGCCAAGTCCTTTATGAACTCCGCCCACCACGAACGTTATGGCGTCAGGATGGAGCAAAGGTGTTGTTGTAGTTGTAAGTGATGTAAAAATGTAAAAGAAAACCCTGACTATCAAAATAACTCCGCAGCGCACAAACATTTAATTCCCATTATAGTGTAGTAGATAGTAGAAAAATTGTGCAAATTATGATACAAGCATCAAATTTGGCATTTCTGTTCTGCAGGGATTTCTGATCAAATCTGCCCGATTGGCCATTTGAAAATCCAAGATGGCGGCCATTTTTCAAGATGGCCGCTAAGTTAGCCTCCCGAAGTTGACTTTTTGCTTAGAAGTATTTGTATTTGTTTCGTTTGCATGATGTAAGTGTGGATTCCTATGTTTTCAAGCCTGCTGGAGTGGATTTTCCTATTTTTAAAGCCCCCTGACACACTTTTTCTCATTTTGCACATTTGTTTATGATTTTCATACGTTTGCATGACTTAACATGTATGTAGTAGTAGCTCCTTATGCATGGGGTGTAGCGGTGTAGTGTTTGAGGTAGTACCTTTGTTGCAGGAGTCAGCCACATCCCTTGGATGGACAAATGGCACTGGTCCTCATCACTGGCCCAACTCTCATCTATGGCTCCAAAAAGTTGCTAGTGCACGGCATCGGCCAAACCCTGGTAAACCGCGTTGGCTCGCGGGCTAAACTAGATGAGGGTAGCACACAGAAGATGTCTGCATGTGATGGAGTACATCGAGCTCCAAATTTTCAAAGTGCACGAAGTTGATGAAACAGATGTGCTGATTGAATCCAGGCCACTTACCAGTCCTTTAATCAACATTTCCAGTTCATCGCCAAGTAATAATTTATTGAAGGAGTGATTGTCGGGCACTACTAAGGCACATTGGTGACATCACTGCTGTGAAACTCAGCATGGGGTTCAGTGTCAGCTAAGTAAGAATTGTATGTTGGCATCATTGTTGGCATCATACTGCAACAACTTACTAGTGTCCCAAATGTTGCCTAATCAACCCCGGATCAGTTAGGGAGCCGCACCTGAATCTACAGGACGTGCCAGCACGGAAGAGCTGAGCCAAAGATAACAGGGCTTCAGTTATCTGGATGGTGTACAGGTCGCACGGGACTTATGACACTGGATGAACGATCGGACTAGGTGTAGGGCAGATGCATAAACCTAGTTGTATCCCATACAGGAAAGTGTCCATTATACATGTACAGGGTGGTAAAAGGATAAACCCTCGACCCTGAACGTCATACTGGCAATGGACGTAAGTTCAACTAGTAAATCATAGAACACTGTCTGGACAAAGGGTTGCCTATGTCAGGAGGTTAAGAAAGAAGATCTAAAGTTCCCCTAGGCCAATCCTACCAAAAGAGGAGATGATGGGTATATGAACTTGGCAAGGAATATTCCTCTGTTTCACTCACTCAATGCACTACCAATCAAGCTAGACCCTACAAGACTTGACGAAGGTGGTGGGATAGAGGAAACCTTGAGACAAAACAAGGCACTATATCATGAGAGTTGCAGGCTTCTATTTAACAACACAAAGTTACACAGAGCTGAAAAAGATCAATCCCTGCAGGTGCTAGTGATGAGGGCAGTAGAAGTAAGATCCCACGAAAGGTCCAATAAGCTAAAACACAAGAATGTTTTCTTTGCAAAACCCAAGGGGGTGAGATTAGAGAAGCAATGACAATGAAATTGAATAAGAGAATAAACAAATGTGCAAAAACACTCAGTGATAGAAAACTCCTTGCCAAACTGAGTGTAGGAGATGTCGTAGCACAAGAACTGAAATATCACCCTGCCTGCTTGGTGGCACTGTATAACCGAGAACGAGACTACCTGAAGGCTCAGGAGCAAGAGAAAGCACAGGAGCACTGGAAGAAAGAATATCCAATTGCTTTCTCCAGGCGAGTCACCTACATTAGTGAGATGAAAACTGCCAGTGATAGTACAGATCCACCCATTTTCAGGCTTGCTGATATGACCATGCTTTAGAAGCAGAGGCTGGAGCAGCTTGGTGTTGAATCGCCTGATGTTCATCCTACTTGACTTAAGGACCAGCTGCTTTTTCACATCTCCAAGCTGCAAGCTCATCGCCAAGGACGAGATGTTCTGCTGGCTTTTGAGAATGATGTAGGCTCAATCCTCACACAAGCATCCAAGTACGGTGAAGCGATCCATCGAGCGAAAGCTGCTGGGATAATAAGACGAGACATGCTCCATCAAAAGTCGCATTTCAGCAGTACGTTTCACGACACAGACCTAGAACAGGCTGTACCACCATCACTTCTGCAATTTGTATGCATGGTCACACATGGCGCAGACATCAAGTCCCAACTCCAGCATGGAGCATCGAAATCTGACCTTTCTATATCACAGCTCCTGCAGTACAACTGCTTTGCCAAGTACAAGGAAGGAACGGATGTCCACAGGCATTCCGAGGACCGTGAGACACCTTTTGCAGTCTACGTTGGCCTGTATGTGTTTGCCAAGACGAGGAAGAAACAACTCATTGACATGCTCCATGAGAATGGGCTCAGCATATCATACGACAGAGTCCTAGAAGTCTCAGCCCAGTTAGGAGAAGCAGTTGTTGCACGGTATGTGGAAGATGGAGTCATCTGTCCCCCAGTCTTGAGAAAGCAGTTATTCACAACTGCAGCAGTGGACAACATAGATCATAATCCGACTGCGACCACAGCTCAAACATCCTTCTATGGCACAAGTGTGTCCATTTTCCAACATCCAAGCACTGAAAATGCTGGCGATGAACGTGAGCTGCTCACACTGGAGTCAGAAATGAAGGTGAAGAACGTTCCAGAGCTTCCAGAAACATTCACCAATTTCAGCCAGCATCCAACATTGATTCGTGATCTTGACCTGCAGAGGCTGGAGAGATTAGTTGTCCTCATGTATGACAGATCAAGCGCAGCCACTGGTGTGGACGGAGCAAGACTGGATCTCTTTGCCCGCAAGCAGAGGCCGTACAACTCAATTCCACCAACACAGGCAGCCCTCGGAGAACATGCAAAGCGTGCGGCCTATCAGGCTGGGATCATCTGGGGCCAGGCAACCATCTCCAATCCAGACACGAGCAGTCCCGCTGAATGGGGATGGACACAAAAAGGAGAGACGTGGCAGATATGTTGGACAACACTACCCCCTATTGCAGCCAGCTGTCAGGAACTGACCAAGTGTTCCTGTAAGAAAGGTTGCAACCGGAGATGCAAGTGATTTCAGTCAGGGCTCCCCTGCACAGCACTCTGCAGCTGCAGATGGACAGTAGCAGCTGGAGGAACATTCGCATGGTATGCATAACTTTGAACATTTACTAGCCAGGGCCCGGTTGCAGAAAGGCCTTAGCTTCATATAACAATCATTAAAGTGGTGCAAAATCAGAAAAAAGTGTGTGTCAGAGGGCTTTAAAAACAGGAAAATCCACTCCAGCAAGCTTGAAAACAGGAATCCACACTAAGATCATGCAAATCGGACAACTACAAATACTTCTAAGCAAAAAGTCAATTTCGGGAGACTAACTTGGTGGCCATCTTGAAAAATGGCCACCATCTTGGATTTTCAAATGACCAATCAGGCAGATTTGATTAGAATCCCCTGGAGAACAAATGTGCCAAATTTGATGCTTGTATCATCATTTGCACGATTCCTCTCAAAAATTGCTGTTATCCGCCCCACTATTAGACTAGGGACGGGACCCTAACTAGAAACACGTACTGACCGATATAACTGGTCTATAGGGACTCTGGCTGTTGTGTGCAGTAAGCCTCCAGATTTGTAACAACACATCAGCAGCAAAGGGAAACAAACAGTGAATGGAAGCACATACTCCAGGATCGTAATATCCATGTATTAATTTGAAGTGCAAGGCAAAGCAGGCGAGTGACTGCAGATCGATTTACTGTAAATCTCAACCTGGGGTGAGAGCAGCCAATTTCATAATAAACGGTCCTTCAAGAACTCCACAGAGCAGGATACCAGTTGGATTGCAGTGCACAAATCGCTCATTACATCTGGCAATTCACATTTGTGAGTCCAGTGGTGCAAAGAGCACAAGAAATGGAATGCTGAGCAATGGAGAAATGTAATATGGTCAGATGAATCATCCTGCAACATGTTCTCGACCAACGGACGAGTGCACATATGGCGCCAACCTAAAGAACTCTGCAACCCTGGATGTTTGGTGACAATGAAAGTTCTGATGGTTCTGTAATGTTGTGGTGCGCGTTTTCCGAGCATGCTTTGAGTGCAGTCATTCCCTTAGAAGGCAAGGCCAATGCCAATCACTCCTTAATACTACTGAGCGATCATCTTCACCCCATGTTGCAGCATTTCTTTCTTGCCAGGAAGGGTGTGTTCCAGGATAACAATGCCCCCATACACAGAGCATGTGTGGTTTCCCAATGGTTTGATGAGCATGACACTGATGTTATCCATATATTATGGCTTTCTTAGTCACCAGATATGAACCCAATCGAGCATTTATGGAATATTTTGGAACGACGCCCGAGACAGCATTTTCCACCTTCATCAAACAGGTACAAGTTGATTGAATGTCGTGGAAGAATGGTGCTGCCTCCTTCATGAATAATTCCAGACGCTGGTGGGCTGTATGCCATGGCACATACAGGCCGTACGTAGTGACCCAACAGCCTACTAAGTAACTTTACATTGGTGTTTCCATTTTTTTTGGTCACTACCGGAATATCAATTTAAAGGGGACAATTCAATGAATTGTCCACATTTTGAAAACAAAACAATTGGTCTGGTAAACTCAGTCAGAGTTAAAAAAAAAAAAATTTAAATCCAAATTGAGTTAGTTGGACACGTTTTCATCAATCGCCCACGAAAGTATATCTTGCTTTAAATTACCTTATAGCATAGCAGTGATGAGTGCATCTTTATTCCCTCCACCACCGAAGATGGAGGTTATGTTTTCACCCCTCTCTGTCTGTTGGTCTGTCTGTCTGTGTGCAGGATATCTCAAATATACCATCAGAGATGGGGAATCCCCCACCATTGAAAAATAATTGAAATCAGATAAGCAGTTTTCCATTTATGACAAAAAACATTTTTTTCAAGATGGCTGCTCCAGTCGGCCATCTTGGATCTGGCAATGCCCAAAATCAATAGGGTTCTTCCTTTTCAGGTGGTGCATGTGTGACCTGTGGTGTATGGGCATAGAGAGCTGAGGGAGCGTGGAGTAGTTGTGATAATAGTCACGTGATTAGACATGCATATATCTGTACGCGCCCGCTAGAGGCTCAGTGGTGCGCATCCGAGTACGCAATAAACCAGAGTTACAACTACGCTCTCGGCTCGTATCTGTCTGCACCTCGGACACCACATGGCACAAATTTCAAATCGATAAGGCGAACAGTTTATGAGTTATCGCACTCACAGCTATAAATGTTGATGCCCAGCCAGCCAGCCGGACGGACGGACTGCCCCAGTTGGCCATCTTGGATTTCGACTCGGATTCTGCAACCGGTCCAGACGGCATCAGCCCACGTGTCCTCATAGCCTGCTCTTCTGCTCTTGCTCACCCTCTCTCTGTTCTATTCAAACTCTCATTTGCTCAAGGTCATCTGCCATCTGCTTGGAAATCTGCAAACATCACTGCCCTGCATATAAAAGGTGCAAAAACAGATCCCTGCAACTACAGACCAATCAGCCTTCTCCCAATCATCAGCAAGGTTATGGAGATACATCATCGCTTCAGACATTAAATCCTTCCTCTTCTCCAATGGCTTGATTTCCGATCATCAATTTCGTTTCAGACCAGGTCACTCTACCCTGGATATGCTGCTTCTGCTCTCCCATCAATGGATGGAGGTCCTCAATGCCAGAAAGGAAATCCAAGGCGTATCCCTGGACATATCACATGCTTTTGACACAATCTGGCAACCTGTCTTACTCACCAAACTCTCTTCCCATGGTATCGAAGGCCATCTCCACTCATGGCTCGCAGACTTCCTCTCCTGTCGCATTCAACGTGTGGCCCTAAATGGAGTTCTTTCATCCCCTCTTCCTGTGCAGGCTGGAGTTCCTCAAGGTAGCGTTCTGGGCCCTGTTCTTTTTCTGGTTTTCATCAATGATCTCTCCGACTCTCTGGAAAATCCTCTATATCTCTTTGCTGATGACTCCACCCTCTGCCGTACCATCTGTCATCCCTCAGACCGGCAAGCAGCAGATTCTTCGCTCACTGCAGATCTGGATAAAATCACAAACTGGTCCAACACGTGGAACATGTCTTTCAATCCAGACAAATCTCACACTCTCACTATGTCTCTTCGAAAGGACCGTTTAGAAACCCCCCCATCCACTTTCTCAACAATCCTCTGGAAGAAGTCTTTTCTTTCAAGCTTCTGGGTCTCACTATCTGCTATGACGCCATAAATGTTGACGCCCAGCCAGACGGACGGACCGCCCCAGTCGGCCATCTTGGATCCGGCCATGCCCAAAATCAATAGGGTTCTTCCTTTTCAGGTGGTACATGTGTGACCCAAATTTCAAATCGATATGGTGAACAGTTTATGAGTTATCGCACTCACAGCTATAAATGTTGACGCCCAGCCAGCCAGCCGGACGGAAGGAACGCCCCAGTCGGCCATCTTGGATCCGGCCACGCCCAAAATCAATAGGGTTCTTCCTTTTCAGGTGGTACATGTGTGACCCAAATTTCAAATCGATATGGCGAACAGTTTATGACTTATCGCACTCACAGCTATAAATGTTGACACCCAGCCAGCCGGACGGACGGACAGCCGGATGGACGACCCGGGTGATAACAATATCCCCCTTCCGCCACGCGGCGGGGGATAAAAACACAAATTTTAAAAATAGAAATCTTAATGCTATCTACGTATGCGCAATCGAGACGAGATTCTGTACAATTTGTTAAATTCAGAGGTGCAGGTTCATGATCTGATTAATGTTCAAAATCCTATATTCAATTGAAATCAAGTTATTCCTCGATCAGAGACTGATGTCTGTGGACAGACACACAAAGTGAAGCAATTTCTTAACCCTGCTTTTCACGTATGGAATAACAAGTGATATATTTAAATAAGCGAGTGGTATAAAATGGTAGTCTGTGGAAACGTCAAAGCATTTGGCAACTTCCTGATGCAGAAAGACTATTTCAAACTCAACAATCTATGCAAATGCCCATACACTCTACACTCTTTTCAAACCTCATCAAAATGCCCTGAACTGAAATTTTTTATTAAACAACAAAAATATAAAGCACTGTAGAGATGAGACATTGAATCTTTCAGCCTTGTGACACTATCACTGCCACAAAAGCTGATCAATCATTCCATCTGTGCCCTTTAAACAGGATAATAAACTATACAATATGATTTTATTGCCTTTAATAGTCTCTCATAACGACTTTCACTGTTACCACCAATGCACTGGAGTAGTTGGTCAACGTTAAAGATCCCACAATGTCTTTCGCAAAAAAGAAGGTATGTTATCGTTGGCACTGAGGAAATTACAGATTTACGCAAGGGCACTACATAAATGGCACAACCATGCCT
This sequence comes from Eptatretus burgeri, assembly GCF_056783735.1. NCBI lineage: Eukaryota > Metazoa > Chordata > Myxini > Myxiniformes > Myxinidae > Eptatretus > Eptatretus burgeri. The sequence goes on from NC_140961.1 coordinate 22,693,743, forward strand.
CATGAATGATGCAACCAGCTGGCTGAACTCTGAAACGAATCCTGGCTCAATACGTATTCGCCAACAACTGCTGAGCAAAGCTTGGCTAAATCAAGCGATTACATTCATGGTCTGGAAGGAACACAAACCCCTAGCTTGAATGAACAAGAGGAGAGGTCCAACTCCACCCTTCCCTACAACAACATTCCCTATGCCTTCTAAAAACCTCTCTTGCCCTTTTGAATCCATGAGCTGCCCACTGAAAACAAGTTTGTATGTTCGTTTGCAGCACAAAGCTGCGGGGTAGCATCATTGGCTGAGGGCACAGCTGTGCCATTGTTGCAATGCCCTCTGCTGGTTAGGGCAGTAATTTGGAATTTGTTCAGGATGCCTGCGAAAGCATGCCTACTCTTCGCGGAGGACCCTGTGGGATTTTTAACGTGCATCAACGAATAGTGGCAGAAAGAGCGCCCCGTTTAACGTCCGTCGTAGGGGCGGCACACACATTGATGAATCACCCAGTCTGTGAAACACCGGGATGACAGTTTATAGCTGGGTCGGGATTTCATCCCAGGTGAGATAGCTTCGAGGCAGGTGTGCGTACTTCTCGGAGTCTAGGCCATCCTGTCAGCTTCTGAAAACAAGTATAATATCCAGAATACAGCTTGTTTGTTTGTTTCCAAACTGCATGGACCCTCTCTGTGATCAGCCATTTTGACTTGCGGCATTGAAATCTGTCAGCGATGGGTATCTGGAGGTCATGGAGCACGACACGTATCTCAAATAATTTATGCATCCTTGAACATTCACATCAAGATGCCCCACTTCTCTTCCCCCCTGCCCCCATCCCTCCCGCTCAGGAAATTAAGACTCAGGAAGAAACCTTCAGTTTACTAAACCCAACACATTTGCTTGTCGCTGCAGATAAAAGTGAAACATTTAAGGTAATTGCTAATAATCTGGTTATGTATATCAGCAAACAGATGATATCTGAAATACTCAAAAAAACATACCAATATAAATCGCTGTACAAAGTACCTGTAGGGCAAAAAAGGAAGGTGCTTGGCTCCCCGAGGTGCTGAAACACCTCATTGGTGACAGAGACTTGTGCATAGGCAAATGAGCTAAACACCTCCTTGTCAGCAGGACACATGTTCTGCTCAATGTCATCATAGAGGAGCGCAAAACCATGGCAACCAAATTGAGCTACCTAAAATGCGGTGAGGAAATGAAAGGGGCAGACAAAAAAAATAGCAGTAAAGAGGGTTGGACAAGTAGAGGAAGAGGTGCAAAAGAAGGGGGCTGCAAAAGGAAGCTTCAGCTTAGGTTACACAACTCACCTGCTCAAGCTTGCGTTTTAGTGTGGCCACCTCTTTAGGGTTGGAAAAAGACATGTCTAGCCCAGGTGAGATGGCATACACAAACTCGATTTCATGTTCTCGTGCAGCAGACACCAATGCCATTAGCTGGTCTGTTAGCAATGGACCCCAAATCGAGGGAGGAGAAGAAGACAACGGCGTTTGCAATCAGACAAGTTGCAAAGAAAATGACCGGTTTAAATGTATTTGTTTTTATGGAAGACCATGATGGAAGTATATAACAGGCTCAGATTCAAAATAATTTCTTCTAAAGTTATATCGAAGTAGTTTTTGCGACAACCATTTTTCATCATTCAAATGCTAGACAAGTGTTCATGGACCCTCAAAACCCGGTGAATCTTGACAATCCCTTGGCCCAATTAATTTGTTGAATAACTCACCTGCTTCTTCGACAGAATACATCTCCCGCCAGAAGACACGATGCTTGCTATCATCTTTTGGTGCATACATGTACGTGTTAAGACCCCAGCGCTTCATCCTGCAAAAGTAAATCTTTTATCACTATGTGCAAGATTGGAAAATCTTTGCTTTCTTTACACATCGATTAAAATGCACATTCTCCACGCAATTGCAAGTGAATGCACGAGCCATAAACACAAGTAAAATAAACACAGTAATTATTTGCTTGTGCACTTACCTTCGAAACAATTCCTTCCTCTGCTCCATCGTCCATGGGCGGCCATAAAATCCTAGTCAGACAGCAGACGTAGATGTATATGTTGAACCCAATGCAAGGCAATCCAATATCAGGAGTTAAGGAGCCCCATTAGAATTGATGCATGCAAGTTACCATCCTGCATATTATGCACACATACAGATACATATACATATATATATATATATATATATATATATATATATATATATATATATATATATATATATATATATATATATATATATATGTATATATATATGGTCGTAGTTCATGAACTGGTAAGCATTTGCGTTGCAGGGTCAAAATATTCAATTTTTCAGTTTTCTCTGTGTTGATAGACATCACCAAGCTACATGCACTTGTGTGAAAAAAAATTAGCAAAAACCACTAATTAACGGCGAATATGGTATTTTTAATTATGAACTTTAATGGATAATGCAAAACAAGGAAAACACATTTTCGCGTTTATCTCAAATTCACCCTGAGTAAATTGGATGTGGATCAGTTATCCTTTGGCGATTTTGGACAATTAAAGTGCCAAATCAATCCTGAGAATCTGCTAGATACATAACTCTGTAAAGATATTTACTAGATCTCTTTTAGGAGTTTGTACATATTGGTCAGGGTTTACTGAATAATAACGAGTTGAATAATCAATTTTGCATCATGCAACAGCAAGTCCCAAGTGTTACTCACCTAAAAAATAACAAAATAGATTAGATTAAAGCTTATTGATTGAAATAAATTCAGTTTATTCCAAATTTGACTCACCACATCCGCCGCCTCCGCCTGTTTACTCCACCGCTGACTTGTATCACTTATTTGCCTGTTACACAAAAACTATTGCATATTTTTTATTTCTGTTTTTTTCCACATTAAACGAGACAAAATTACCTTTCTTCTCATACTAAGATATCTAGATAACTGTAGTCAAAGTGGAAAGTGGATGTTTTGAAAAACATGAAACAACTCCACCTTTTTAGGGTGACCAGTTCATGAACTACGACCATATATATATATATATATATATATATATATATATATATATATATATATATATATATATATATATATATATATATATATATATATATATATATATATATATATATATATATATATATATATATATATATATATATATACAAACACACATACATATACAATATATATATATACACACATATACATATATATATATATATATATATATATATATATATATATATATATATATACATACATACATACATATACATACATACATACATACATATACATACACACACACACACACATACATATATATACACACACGCATACATATTGTTACGGCTGTGGAAATTCGCATTACACCACAAAGGGCCCGTAGGTGAGATATCTCTAAGTGCATGTGTAGTTAGCCCAAACCCGTTGTATAGAGGGAATTTATGTGATTCATCCGGGCTGCAACGCTTTGAGTTAGCCATTTTTTCTGTTCTATCTTTATTTTGAACCAACCATGTCTCAACCGCCATCACACAACAACCACGCCACAGTCACCATCTACGCTCCCACATCATCGCACCACCGCCATTCCCAAACGGCACCATAACAATCAAACCACCACCGAAAACCCTCCACCACCTTCACCTCTCTCCTTCTACGGCCATTCCCGCACCACCTGTGAAAACTGATAGTCGGGCTGTCTCGGGCCCGTTCGGCGTTTGGTGCCGAGCGCACCGAGCCGCAAGCGCAAATAGCGGCCTTTCCGAGGGAAAATTCGGATCAAAAACGCTACACACCCACTTTTTCTCCGTCCAATTAGCGAGCGCGGAGCGGCTTGGTCCCGCCTCCAGGCGCGTGTGTGTGAAGTCGATATATGCAAATTCTAGGATCAGGGGAGGTTCACGCCCCCGTTTCCTCCGGACAATGGGCGAGCGTGGCTCCGCCCCCGAGGTCATTCTGATCCGAATATTTGCATATTAGCTGCTCCTGCCAGCCTATAAGAAGGCGAGCACAAGGCGAATGAAGTCAGTTGGGTTCTGGAGTCGGCTGGGGAAAGTTTGGAAAAGAGAGTCGGGTCGGTCGGGTGAGGAGAGTGCGGAACGGAGAAGAGTCGCGGTGGAACTGCAAGCAAGGGAGCTCGGGTCCGAGGCAAGAAGGACGGCGGTCGGTGACGAGGTTACGGTGTGGGAAATCGCTCGTCTCATCGCGGGACCCAAGCCAGCCAGCCATCTCCCTCCCCCAGGGCATCAACAATTCCCCCTTTCCCCCACGCTGAGATAGTGCAAAAGGGGGCCCCGTTCCCACCCCACTCCAAACGTCGTGCCAATGAAACCCGCCAAGGAGCACGGAGTCGGGGCACAGCCGCGCGGCCACATTTGCGCTCGCCCGCCAACGCGTCACGAGGACGCGGGTAGGAACCCCCCCCCCCCCGGTCTCGCGGACCTGGCCGCTCCTCCAGGTCATGCGCACATTTGGCCTACAGGCCTGTCTGCCCCCTTGTCTATGAGGGTGGCTTCTTTTCTTTGCTTTTGTGTAAATGTGTGTTGGCACCATCTGTAAAGTAAAGCTGTATAAGTGTTGCCGTGTGTGCGCGTAGTCGGTACTAACTCTACGTCGTTGTTGCTTTTATTGTCCTGGTTACTATATGTGCATTTTGACTGTATGGCTGTATATACGTGCTCTCCATGTGCCGGGAAATAAATGTGCATTGTGTGAACTGTTTTCCCGTTTCGCTTCGTCTTTTCTCCAGTGACTCTCCATCCTGCTTCAAGTAAAGGGTTCGTAGTGGGTGCAAGATCCTGGTAATTAATCTGAACCGTCGCGGTCGACGATAACACCGCTCGGTTATCCCGATAGTACGGAACGGGCCGCCCAAGCGGCTCGTGTCAGGAGTCGACCTGCGGCGAGGTACGATCGCCCGGTTTACCATCCGCGTGGGTACTGAGGAAGGTCGAGTTTGGCGAACAACCCTATCCTATGCAGGTGGCCGATTGGCACGATTGTGGTGAGGTCGAAAGGCCCACCCGTGACTGGCTCCGGGCGATAGTTCCCGGAGGGTCACGACTGAATTGTCCGTCCGGTGGGCGACGTGCCGCGATCCGAGTTACGTGGCTGTTCGTACGCCGGTGGGCGCGAATTCGCAACAATATTATACATATACATATACATACATATATGAGGTGTGTTCAAAAAGTATCCAACCTTAATTTTTCATGCGTAAACAAATGAAGCTAGGGAGGCGTGGTTTGGTGCACGTATGTAGGCGATCCCAATTCGTATGCGTGAATATTTTCCCGCCTGCAGAAGCTGTCAGTCGCCGACAGACCGCCGATGAGTGAGGAAGTGTAAGTGAGCGCCGTCGGATTTTCGTTTTTGACAAAATGACGGAAAAAACTTGAACAAGGCTACTGCATCAAATTTTGTGTAATGCTTGGCAATTCCCAAGTGGAAACGATCCGCAAGATTCAACAGGCCTTCCGGAATGAAGCAATGGGCACCACACAGATAAAAGAGTGGTACAACCACTTCAAAGATGGTCCCACATCAGTGGAAAGTGAAGCATGTTCTGGTAGGCTCTCAACATCCCGAAATGAGATCGTCATTGACCAAGTGAGGACCGTGCTGATGCAGGATCGTCAAATCACGATCAGAGAACTTGCAGACGAGGCGGGCGTCAGCATTGGATCCGTTCATTCCATTGTCACTGAGGATTTGGGCTTAAGGAGAATCTCAACGAAGTTCGTGCCAAAGCTGCTAACGATCGAGCAGAAGCAACTCCGTTTGGAGATCGCACAGGACATGCTGGAGACTGTGAACAGTGATCCCAACTTATTCAACACAGTGATCACTGGCGATGAGACCACAGTGATCCGTCATTTTGTCAAAAACGAAAATCCGACGGCGCTCACTTACACTTCCTTCTCACCAAGCTGCTTGCCTATTGTCCTGAAGCCCATCCCAGCCTTGTGCAAGTCTACAATTTTGTCCCTCATGTCCTTTGACAGCTCTCTGGTCTTGCCCATTGTGGAGAGGTTGGAGTCTGATTGATTGAGCGTGGACAGCTGTCTTTTATGCAGATAACGAGTTCAAACAGGTGCAGTTAATACAGTTAATGAGTGGAGAATGGGGGGGCTTCTTAAAGACAAAACTAACAGGTCTGTGAGAGCCGGAATTCTTACTGGTTGGTCGGTGAACAAATACTTATTTCATGCAATAAAATGCAAATTAATTATTTAAAAATCATACAATGTGATTTTCAGGATTTTTGTTTTAGATTCCGTCTTTCACAGTTGAAGTGTACCTATGATAAAAATTACAGACCTCTACGTGCTTTGTAAGTGGGAAAACCTGCAAAATCGGCAGTGTATCAAATACTTGTTCTCCCCACTGTATATGAATTTGAAATTAACCAATTAGAGGAGGAAGCAAAATTGGCGTCCACGGAGATCAAAAAACTCCGGAAAGAGAACGAACAACTCAAAAAGCTCAGAGAGGAAGAACAACTCAAAAGGAGCCAGGAAGTAGAACGGCACAATAAGGTGGGATGTGTGACAGCACCACAAGGAGAAATGTTGGTGGTGCAGGACTTGATTGACACCACTCGTCGGATGAATTAACAATTAGGGTAAACCCTGACAAAGGAGACACAAATAAAAATGGAGACTAGGGAAATAACAGACAAAGAAGGAAATAGAAGTATTGCCAAGAGACACGGGAGATGGACAGAGTCGAGAATGAATTAAATAGAATGAAGGAGGAAACAGAGACGAAGATCCAGGAAGAAACAAATAGACACGAAGAGACAACAGAAATAAAATGTATAGAGATGCGGGAGATAGAAAAAATAGAGGAGAGACTACACGATAAAGACGGGGCGAAAGACGAGCACACACACATGGAAGTAGTGTAGTACAATGAGGGGGAGCTCGGGGAATGTGTCATGACCCGGTGTAAGCAGCTGGATAGCCTCCTTCAGGAACGAGGGGAGGGAATATGCCCCCTTGAGGCAATTCACAACCAGGTGGGTCCGGTCGAGCTTTGCGAGGTAGAAGGGGCGAGTGCTGTGGATGGGTGCACACGGAGCTTGGGCGGTTTGGAGACCCCGGAACCCCTTGTGGTGGCGCTAATCCCCAGCGTGAATGTCCCGGTGTGTGTGTACACGTGTGGCAAAATGCGTGTTGTAACGCACGCATAGCGTGGGTGAAAGTCGTTGTGTGAAAGGGACTGTGTGTGTGAATAATAGGGTGTGCGTGGTTGCGAGTGAGCCGAGGTGCGTACCTTCCAGCACACCGTGTGTGGAAGAGACAGCGTGTGTAAGTGAAAGAGCGAGTTTGAGTGAAAAGGTGTGTGTGAGTAGAACCACGTGTGTGAGTGGAAGGGCAGGCGTGAGTGAACGGCCGTGTATGAGAGCGCTGTATGTGAGGGAGATGGCAGTTGGCATGCACGAACATGCAACCGCATGTCCCGCTGTGAAAGTCATGTCAAGGTGTGTGAGCCTCGTGGCATGTAGGAGTTTGTGCGCAAGAGTGCGACGACGATGGTGCCTGATAGTGGACAAAGACAGAGTAGCGGCCGTAGCTATTTTGAGGACCGTGCCAGGTTTGTACGGCAGCACGCGCGGGGTCCGTGCTGTGGTACGCACGAGGCCGCCATGTGCGCGCCTGCGGGAGTGAAACCCAGTCCGTAAACGCACGCGGTGGATAAGCTGATCCCGCGGACGGACAGAAGGTAGGCTGGACAATGGATTTGGACCGGATGGGTTCTCCATGCGAGCGTGTGTGTGAAGCTCTGACAAGCGGAGCACATGCGTTCGTGTGGGGAACCCCTTGAAAGGCGAGGCTTCTTTTTTGATGCGCAGGGTGACGTCATGGCTGCACATATGGTTGGAAACCGGCAGAAGAAAAATTCCTGCTGGATGGTACCGTCCAAGAGGGACGAGGTGCGTGAACAGCTGCCATGACGTCACGGGGAAAGAGCGCAGGTTGCGAGTTGCCAAGCTGGTGCTGCGCGAATATATATATATATATATATATATATATATATATATATATATATATATATATATATATATATATATATAAAAAAAGCAAGCCTCGCTTCGGGTGAACAGGATTCCCTGGGCAAGGGGTGGAAGACCCCCTTGGCCAGGGCACAGGACGCAACTAGCTAGGGGGAAGGGTTAGTGATAGCGAGACCGGCTTCATGGGGCAGGGGTAAGTCCTCATGGAGCCCGTGGAATGGATTAGTTAGAGGGATTGTAGTTCAGATTTAGGATGGAAGATGGGAAATGGGATTTTGGAGACAGTGACAGACTCTGGATGTGTAGAGGGGACGTAGCTTAGCAACATAGCGTTAAATGGAATGTGCTGTCGCGTAAGGGACGACGTGGGAGCACGAGATAGTTAGGAGTTTACTCAGAAGAATGGCAGTGATCAGCGATGGAGTAAAAGGGAATGGAAAATGAACATGTTGAGTGAGTGAGGCCAGCGAGCCTGTGTGTATGGAGTGAATGTGGTATGCATGGTGCGATGAGTGATTGGGGGGAGGAGTGACTCCCACCCAAGGGACCCCGGGGTCAGTGTAAAGTGAGTTAGGGGGTCAGTCAAATTGACGAAAATGGAGGTCGTTTTGCTGTTGGTGGGAGTGTAGGCTTGAAACCCGTTTGGAGGGGTGCAGGAGCCCTGTTGACGGGCTGGGAGCGTGGCCGCGAACGGTGAGTATCGATGAGTGGGTACACCAGGCTTGTCGGCCGCGGTAGGCCAAGGGCCCACGTGGGGCCGGGATAGCGTAGTGGGCACGGGTGGCCCGCATTATGCGGGGCCCAGGGCGCCATATGCCACGAGGGCAGTGTACTGGGCACGGGCGACCCTCGGAAAGGACCCGGGTCACCAACACGCCACGTGGGCATCGAGGGGGAGTCGCCAGAGAGGGCACTCCCCAGTGCTTAGGGAGCTGGTAGGCTCGGAGGCAGTGTGGTGCCCGGGGGGTGCCATTGTTGGAGAATCGGCAGCAGTTAGTTACTGCCAAGGGAGCCACGCGTCCCAGCCATGAGACCGCGTGAGGGCACGGAAGGAAAATTGGGGGGCATGGCCCAAATTTGTGAGGACACCAACACAGGCGATAGGAATCTTGGTTTTTAGAACCGATAGCTTAAGCGAGAGGCGCTTGCTGAAAGCCCCGGGGTAGTTTCAGGAATAAATGTTAGGGTAGATTAGGAAGTGTACCCCTCCGCACCATCCATCCCTTCACTCTCGTTGTGGGCCGCTGGACCCACTTTGGGTTTAGATCGCTGAAGTCTGAGGAGGCCATTCTGAGGCTTGAATTGGGCCTCGACACAGGACGCAAGCTCTCCCTTATTCACCTCTGGGAAGAGAACGTAGGGGTTGGGAGTAGGATAGGTGATGTGATAGGTTAGCTGAATAGAGACTGTAAAGGGGGTTAGGAGACGAATTGTAGAGGGAAATAAAAATTAAAAAATAAAACCAAAAATTAAGATGGGGCTAAATTGGATTTTTGACAAATTAAGGGAGTGGGTATGAACAGAGACAGGCAAAGGCGACAGGTTGGGAGGGAGACAGTAGGGTAGGTCCGAGCCCGCCTTCCGAGTGGCCAGCACCACCGCACCCCTCCACCAACCTCCTTGAACAAAAAAGGCCAGCCAGTTCATCTGCCAGCTGTTTTGCTGCAAGGCCTGTGCCGGTCGTTCATCTGCTGGCTGTTTTGCTGCAAGGCCCGTGTCGGTCGGATCATCTGCTGGCTGTTTTACTACAAGGCCTGTGCCGGTCAGCTTCACCACCGGCCCGTTTTGCTGCAACGGCCTTGCCTTGCCATGCCACGCCTTTGCCTTGGCCCCATGCCTGCTGCCCTGTTGCATTTGCCCCCATTCATTACCATGTGCGCCAGGATCATCGCGCGTTCTGCAGGGACTGCCCTGTAGGCAGCCGCATCACTGGACCACATTGGCGGCCCGTGCAACGTTTGTTTGCTGTGTCAGATCGTCGCGCGTGCTGCAGGGACTAACCTGTAGGCAGCCGCATCACGGGACCGCATTGGTGGCCCGTGCACCGCTTGTGTTCACTGCGCTCATTTCACGGGGGAGGCCGAGGACTGCGTGTGAGCAGCCGGCCACATTCCCTGTCACCTGCGGTTGACTCATGAGCCAGAGACAGCGTGTGAGCAGCCTGGCTCCCTGCTGTGTTTTTCACAGAGTCCATCGATCTTGGGCCATGGTGTCGTGTATAAAGTTATAAGGTTTACGTTAAGGTTGTAATTGTAAATGAGTTGCTTGCCCCCTGCATGTGTGTCTTAGCGCCGGCAATTTATTTAAGTCGTCTGCATGAGTGGGTTTGTTTAGTTAGTTACTCAGCCCATAGGTTATATATTTTTGGGGACACAAATACACTGAATGTCGCAATCAGGGATCTGAAGGTAAATCGTACGAGGGGAGAACTTTCACATGATGGCACACGAAAATTCGATGACTCGGGACGAGTCATAAAAAAGGGAGGGGGTAGTGTTACGGCTATGGAAATTCGCAGAACACCATAAAGGTCCGTAGTTCAGTTAGATCGATAAGTCTGTGTTCAATTAGATTTCCCCACCGTTGTTTAATGGGATTTATTCGTGTCATGGGGTTGTGATCCTTTGAGGTAGTATTTTTCTTTTTCTATCGTTATTTTGGACCAACCACATCTCAACCACCTTAACCACAACGCCAACCACGCCACCATCACAACAACCACGATCGCCTCAACCATCAACCAAACCGAACCACCACCACCACCAATGTCGCTCTCAACAACCGCTTCACAGCAACCTCCACCACAACCACATGCGACTCTCCACAAACCACACCACCCTCACCACTTTACCCCCAACATCACCTCACCATCTTCTCCAGCCCATCAATCACCTAACCACCTTCGCAAGCACAATGCCAACCACCAGCCACGCCACAACTACAAGCAACCACACCACAATCCCACGCACCAACGAATAGCATCTGCGAAGGCCAGCGCAATGCGAAGGAAATCAGAGGAGTTCCGATGGTGCATGGATTTTCCCGCCTGTTTTCCCCCGCGCTTTGGTGTGGGGGAAGTGCGATGCGGGTCAAAGGTCAGAGGTCATGTAAAGGAGGGGCCTCTTTTTGGGGGAATGATTTCCTTGGACCTGAGCCAAGAATGATTTCTCTCGCCCCCCCCACCCGGGTGGCGCGCGGGGAGGGGACGAGAGGGCACGCCCCTTTTCTAGAAGCTTCCCGCAGGAGCTGGACCGGGCGGAGCCAAAAACGGGGAGGAGTCAGGCGTTGGAACCTGGGGAATAAAAGGGCGCACGAGACACCAGGTTCGTGGGTTTGTTGTTGGTCGTCGAGTCGTATGGTCTCTTCGGGGGAGCTTCGTCTCTTCGTGGCATTGGGGATTGCTGCTGCTCCGTGGTGTTCGAGCTCCGGGTGCCTTCCCTCTGGGTGTCAAGTCGTGAGGGTTGTGTGCGGTGGTCCAGGGTCGAGGCGCGCACGAGAGGAGAGTGCCGGAGAGAGCTCGCCGACCGTCGTACCACGAGGGTGCAGATAACCAGCGTCGGTCTCGTGGGAACAATTCGGTCAGCCAAGTCCCACGCCATAAAGGCCCACAGGCCCAGTCTGACCCCCCTGTCTGTGGGGGTGGTCTTTTCTCTTATTTTGTGTGAATGATGTAGTGCCGTGTCCATAAGTAAAATCTGTGGTTAAGTGACTGTACATTATTGCTCCTATTCGGTTGTAATGCTTTTGCTTTGCCTGTACATACCTGCATGATTGACTGTATATGTGTATTGAAATAAATGTGCTTTGTGTGAATGTACCCCGTTCACCCAGTCCTCCTTTCACCCAATTGGAAATGCCATCTTGCATCACGGAATAAATAGCTGGGTTTTAAACACCCGTTAAGTAGAATCGGATCCGGCGTCGTCGGGCGATAATACCCGCTCGGTTATCACTGCAAAAGGGAAACGGACCGCTTAAGCGGTTCGTGTCCCAAGCCGACCTGCGCCAAGGTACAGTCTCCCTGTTAGCTATCCGCACGGGTACTTAGGTATATCAAGATTCGGCAATTGACCCTATCCTGCGGGGTAGAGAATTGGCTCGGCTGTGGTGGGGTTGAAGACCCACCCGTGACAGGGTTCCAGCGTTGCTCCGGAAGGTCACGACTAAATTGTCCGTCCGGTGGGCGAGCTGCTACTATTAGTGGAAAGCGGCAGTTCGCATGCCGGCGGGCGCGACCAGAATAATATATATATATATATATATATATATATATATATATATATATATATATATATATATATACATATATATATATATATATACATATATATATATATATATACATATATATATATATACATATATATATATATATACATATATACATATATATACATATATACATATATACATATATATACATATATATATATATATATATATATATATATATATATATATATGTGGTGTGTTCAAAAAGTATCCAACCTTAATTTTTTGTGCGTAAGCAAATGAAGCTAGGGAGACGTGGTTTGGTGCACGTATGTAGGCGATCCTAATTCGTATGCCTGAATATTTTCCCGCCTGCAGAAGCTGTCAGTCGCCGACAGACCGCCGATGAGTGAGGAAGTGTAAGCGAGCGCCGTCGGATTTTCGTTTTTGACAAAATGACGGAAAAACTTGAACAAGGCTACTGCATCAAATTTTGTGTAATGCTTGGTGATTCCCAAGTGGAAACGATCAGCAAGATTCAACAGGCCTTCGGGAACGAAGCAATGGGCACCACACAGATAAAAGAGTGGTACAACCGCTTCAAAGATGGTCACACATCAGTGGAAAGTGAAGCACGTTCTGGTAGGCCCTCAACATCCCGAAATGAGATAGTCATTGATCAAGTGAGGACCCTGCTGATGCAGGATTGTCGAATCACGATCAGAGAACTTGCAGACGAGGCGGGCGTCAGCATTAGATCCGTTCATTCCATTGTGACTGAGGATTTGGGCTGAAGGAGAATCTCAGCGAAGTTCACGCCAAAGCTGCTAACGATCGAGCAGAAGCAACTCCGTTTGGAGATCACACAGGACATGCTGGAGACTGTGAACAGCGATCCCAACTTCTTCAACACAGTGATCACTGGCGATGAGACCACAGTGATCCGTCATTTTGTCAAAAACGAAAATTCGACGGCGCTCACTTGCACTTCCTCACTCATCGGCGGACTGTCGGCGACCAACAGCTTCTGCAGGCGGGAAAATGTTCACGCATACGGATCAGGATCGCCTACATATGTGCACCAAACCACGCCTCCCTAGCTTCATTTGTTTACGCAAGAAAAATTAAGGTTGGATACCTTTTGAACACACCTCGTGGAAATATATATATAAACAGAAATATATACAAAAAATAAACAAATGTATATGTATATGTATATGTATATGTATATATATATATATATATATATATATATATATATATATATATATATATATATTGAATCCAAGCTGTTCTGGTTAGGGTGAGAAAGAGAGCAAAAGAGAGAGAGAGAAAAAAAAGAGCAAAGGAGAGAGAGAAAAAAAGAGAGAGAAAAAAGAGAGGGAGAGAGAGAGAGAGGGGGAGGGAGAGGGAGAGGGAGAGGGAGAGGGAGAGGGAGAGGGGGAGGGGGAGGGGAGGGGAGGGAGGGGAGGGGAGGGGGAGGGGAGGGGGAGGGAGAGGGAGAGGGAGAGGGAGAGGGAGAGGGAGAGGGAGAGGGACAGGCATAGGGAGAGGGAGAGGGAGAGGGAGAGGGAGAGGGAGAGGGACAGGGAGAGGGAGAGGGAGAGGGAGAGGGAGAGGGAGAGGGAGAGGGAGAGGGAGAGGGAGAGGACAAGGGAGAGAGAGAGGACAAGGGAGAGAGAGAGGACAAGGGAGAGAGAGAGGACAAGGGAGAGCGAAGAGACAAGGGAGAGCGAAGAGACAAGGGAGAGCGAAGAGACAAGGGAGAGCGAAGAGACAAGGGAGAGCGAAGAGACAAGGGAGAGCGAAGAGACAAGGGAGAGCGAAGAGACAAGGGAGAGCGAAGAGACAAGGGAGAGCGAAGAGACAAGGGAGAGCGAAGAGACAAGGGAGAGCGAAGAGACAAGGGAGAGCGAAGAGACAAGGGAGAGCGAAGAGACAAGGGAGAGCGAAGAGACAAGGGAGAGCGAAGAGACAAGGGAGAGCGAAGAGACAAGGGAGAGCGAAGAGACAAGGGAGAGCGAAGAGACAAGGGAGAGCGAAGAGACAAGGGAGAGCGAAGAGACAAGGGAGAGCGAAGAGACAAGGGAGAGCGAAGAGACAAGGGAGAGCGAAGAGACAAGGGAGAGCCAAGAGACAAGGGAGAGCCAAGAGACAAGGGAGAG
>NC_140961.1:22713142-22735642 GCF_056783735.1 Eptatretus burgeri
GAGAGGGAGAGAGAAGGTGGAAGGGAGAGGGAGAGAGAAGGTGGGAGGGAGAGGGAGAGAGAAGGTGGAAGGGAGAGGGAGAGAGAAGGTGGAAGGGAGAGGGAGAGAGAAGGTGGAAGGGAGAGGGAGAGAGAAGGTGGAAGGGAGAGGGAGAGAGAAGGTGGAAGGGAGAGGGAGAGAGAAGGTGGAAGGGAGAGGGAGAGAGAAGGTGGAAGGGAGAGGGAGAGAGAAGGTGGAAGGGAGAGGGAGAGAGAAGGTGGAAGGGAGAGGGAGAGAGAAGGTGGAAGGGAGAGGGAGAGAGAAGGTGGAAGGGAGAGAGAGAGAAGGTGGAAGGGAGAGGGAGAGAGAAGGTGGAAGGGAGAGGGAGAGAGAAGGTGGAAGGGAGAGGGAGAGAGAAGGTGGAAGGGAGAGGGAGAGAGAAGGTGGAAGGGAGAGGGAGAGAGAAGGTGGTAGGGAGAGGGAGAGAGAAGGTGGAAGGGAGAGGGAGAGAGAAGGTGGAAGGGACAGGGAGAGAGAAGGTGGAAGGCAGAGGGAGAGAGAAGGTGGAAGGGAGAGGGAGAGAGAAGGTGGAAGGGAGAGGGAGAGAGAAGGTGGAAGGGAGAGGGAGAGAGAAGGTGGAAGGGAGAGGGAGAGAGAAGGTGGAAGGGAGAGGGAGAGAGAAGGTGGAAGGGAGAGGGAGAGAGAAGGTGGAAGGGAGAGGTAGAGAAAAGGTGGAAGGGAGAGAGAGAGAAGGTGGAAGGGAGAGAGAGAGAGAAGGTGGAAGGGAGAGGGAGAGAGAAGGTGGAAGGGAGAGAGAAGGTGGAAGGGAGAGAGAAGGTGGAAGGGAGAGAGAAGGTGGAAGGGAGAGAGAAGGTGGAAGGGAGAGAGAAGGTGGAAGGCGGAGAGAAGGTGGAAGGCAGAGAGAAGGTGGAAGGCAGAGAGAAGGTGGAGGGCAGAGAGAAGGTGGAAGGCAGAGAGAAGGTGGAAGGCAGAGAGAAGGTGGAAGGCAGAGAGAAGGTGGAAGGCAGAGAGAAGGTGGAAGGGAGAAGGAAGGGAGAGAGGTGAGAAGGGAGAAGGTAGAGAGAAGAAGCCAGAAAGTCGAGAAGAAGCCAGAAAGTGGAGAGAGAAGAAGAGAGAGGATGTTTGCCTGTTAAAAACACAGGCGCCGTGCCAGACGCCAAGACACACCACGCCGACACACTACGCCACACACACGCACACGCACACGCACGCACACGCACACGCACGCCGCCTGGATCACGTGGGTCATTACTCCGAAATTCGAAGATTTGTTTGACGAAATTAATCATTCGAAGAGTTTGGAACCCGACAAGACCAAAGACCCAAAGACCCAAAGACCCAAAGACCCAAAGACCCAAAGACACAAAGACACAAAGACACAAAGACACAAAGACACAAAGACACAAAAACACACACACACACAAAGACACAAAAACACACACACACACACACACAAAGACACAAAAACACACACACACACACACACACACACACACACAAAGACACAAAAACACACACACACACACACACACACACACACACACACACACACACACACACACACACACACACACACACACACACACACACACACACACACACACACACACACACACACACACACACACCTACCTGCCTGAAAGTCCATGTATGTAAAGGGTAAAACAAATTTAAACAGACATCACAAGCACCGCTTACGTCACGTCTGACCGTGCGTTCAACACATACCATACGTCATATCTTCCAATTATTCCGAATTTGTACAAAAATTTCTCCCGAAACGAATTTCTATCAAATGGCCAATTATTATTTTTATCAAATCGTGGAAATCAATTAAAAAATAAATTAAAAAAACTTCCCTTCATGCGCCGTTCACGCCACGATGGGTCGAATTAACCTGTTTAATTCGGCCTTGTATACATTATCGAGCCAAACACACTTCTTTTGTTCTCCTTCACCATTTGATCTTTCACTGAACGCTCCCTTTACCTCCTCCAGCCTCCATCTTCCCTTCTTCCTCGCCTCTCTTGCCATTTCTCCTTTTCCCTCAGAGTAATAAAACTGTCCCCACGTTGTACTTCGATCGATGCGTCGTCTTTTCACCGACTTGTCGACTTGCCCTGCCCTGCCCTGCCCACCCATCAACCCAGCGTGACTTGTGCATTGAAGGGCCCGATTTTCCTCACCTTCCACGACACCACACAAAAACCTGCGTTTGTCCGCCATGACGCCAGGCTTTGCCTCTTGCACGTCCGTCGGCTCACCGCGTTGAACGCCTCCACTTATCGTCGACGTTTTCACCTTTCGGACCATCGTCGGCCTAAAGCCGCGATGGTGAAGTAAAACGCTGGCCGTAAGAAGAAAGGAATCTGAAGAAAATGTTGATCTTATTTTTCTAATTTCCAAACGGTCTTCAGCTTCGCAGCCTGAAACGAGGCAACACCGGGCCAAGAAGCAACCACCGATCTGGATTAATCCGCCCTTGGTGGGAGGGAGGGAAAACACGGTGGAGGAAATTAGCCCCGCCCACTAGCCTGTCAAACAAAACGACGCGCCAATCGTTTCGGAGTATTTTCACTGGAAACACCAGTTACACACGTCATCGTAAGTTTAGCCAATTGATGGCAGGAATTTTCTCGCATTTAGCTCCGCCCACTCCTCTTTAACCAATGAGCGACACCGACCCTGTGTTGATTGAAATCTCCCAATAATGTGGGTATTATAAGGCGGAAGGAGACCCGCCCAAAACAAAAAAGTATTCATTGATTTGTCGTTTCGAACACGATGTGTTAATATGCTGTTTCTATTGAATGAAAGAGGTCTTTTAGGGGTTTTTTTTTTTTTAGGATTTCAGCCTCGTTTGTTGTGTTCGCAAAATGGTATCTATTTATTACGTACGCAAATATGTTGGAATCCCTCATGATATCAGCATGTTTGTGAAAATACAAAGCACGGTTTTGATTTGGAGTTCAAGGCCGGCCATGACATGATGCTTTCAACCCCCCCCTGTCGAGATTACCGAAACCCAGAGAACAATCAGGATCTGCACGCGGACACGTGGGTAGACGGTGTCGAGCTCGACCATGTGGATGATCACCGTTGCTCTGACCCGATTGACTTCAGCTCAAGGAAACGGTAAACAGGACCAACTCGGGGAGTGTGCAAAGGCTGCTCGAACCTGGGCCTACTCCGATTACCGAGCTCCCTGTGGACCTTCGTCCAAACCGACCACACCATGATGAACTTGGTATTTATGACGGGGTTCTGTCCACAGGTCCACAGGTCCACATTCTAGAGCAGCGGCGCAACGATATCCTCGAGCAACTCCACGAGGCGCACATGGCGATCGAAAAAACGAAACGTCGAGCACACGAATGCGTTTACCGGCCGAACATATACCTGGACATCGAGAGAATCGTCAGAACCTGCAGGTTATGTTAAGAGAACCAACGTGAACAAACGTGCAGCACCTGAGCTGCACACCTGAAGGAAGGTCAGGACACTGTTTGAACCAAGTTGTTTATTAGAGAAGATGCTCGGCGATCATGGCACATATCGCCATCTTGACTTCAAGAGACCGACACCCCGAAACACGCGCCAATCACACCACCCCCTCACCCCCCAAACATGCCCCAATCACAACACACCCCCACCCCCGAAACATGCGCCAATCACAACACCCCCTACCCCCAAACATGCCCCAATCACAACACACACCCCAGCCCCAAACATGCCCCAATCACAACACCCCCACCCCCAAACATGCCCCAATCACAACACCCCCACCCCCAAACATTCCCCAATCACAACACCCCCACCCCCAAACATTCCCCAATCACAACACCCCACCCCCAAACATTCCCCAATCACAACACCCCCACCCCCAAACATTCCCCAATCACAACACCCCCACCCCCAAACATGCCCCTTCCCTTCTCTCGCAACTATTACAACACGAACCTAAAACTTCTGTTCTTTGTCTTATCTTCTTCCCTTTTCACATGATCAATTCCCTTCCCCCTGTTGCGAATATAATAAAGAAACATGGAATCTCCGTGGCTTTAAAACACACACACACACACACACACACACACACACACACACACACACACACACACACACACACACACACACACACACACACACACACGCACACACACACACACACACACACACACACACACACACACACACACACACACACACACACACACACACACACACACACACACACACACACACCTGGTGTTGGCGCAGTGGTTAGGGCAGCAGCTTGGGATCCAAAAGGTCCTGAGTTCAAGCCCCGTTGGGCCACTGAATTAATACACCAGGGGGTTGACTCAGCCTGTCATCCTTCAAAGGTCGGCGAAATGAGTACCAGTATACTGGGCCGGTATATACCCCGGTTAAAATAGGTGTACCATATCCCTGTGTCGTAAGACGCGACCAGGGTTGCGTCAGGAAGGGCATCCGGCGTAAAACACGTGCCAAATCACTATGCGGATCATACGGATGATCCACTGTGGCGACCCCAAACGGGAGCAGCCGAAAGAAGAAGAAGAAGAAGAAATATATATATATATATATATATATATATTATATTATATTATATTATATATTATATATACACACACAAGCCGGTAGGCGGCGATTGGTCACCAAGCAGGACTGATAGTATTGCGACACTTTGACCGCTGACCTAGTGGAGATAGGTCATTATGCAAATGAGCAAACTTGTACAACTCATCGGGGAGTATTCACGTGCAAAAATTTGTTTGGATCGGTTGAGCCGTTTTGCCGGGAGGGGAGACTTGAATAGGCATTTTGACCAAAAAATGCACTTATTGACCTTTGACCCCTGAAGCCTGAACCAATCGAGATAGGTCATTATGCAAACGAGCAAAGTTGTAGTACACATTACGGTCTATAAGCATGTAAAGTTTCATTCGATTCAGTTCAATCGTCTTGGAGCAAGTGTACTTTGAAGTTTCAGCAGGAATGCTCAATGGCCCTCAGACACCCAAGTTGAGAGGGTTGCCATTTGGAAACTATAAGATATAGAGCAAAATGGATGTCATATAGCGGATAGAGAATCACCTTAACATTATGCATATCAAATCTCATCCAGTTCCATCTACTGATAACTACTCGGTATCCATTTGAATGAAAAGTACCAAAAATGCGGTTTGAAATCGGAAATCCCCAAAGTTGGAGGGGGTGCTGTATAGTAGGTGAACAAAGATCTAAATCGAAAATCCGGCTCATTCGTTTGTGCACAATGTATTCCAGACGATTAGTGTGAATTTTCATGACCATCTGACCATAACCCGAGGAGGAGTAGCATTTGACGCGAAGACACCTCCACACCTCGGGCGTAGCCAGTTGCCTCGTCGCTCATTTCCTGAAATATGATCTGGCCTGAGCCCTTTGGCCATCTGAGCTCCCTGGGGAGTAAAATATCAAAGCTACCCAGCAGTGCTCTGAATACTCTTATCTCCACTCCTATCACAATACCTAAATAGGACAGTTCACCTCTTTTCGCCTCATCGCTTTTGGACCTCTGGCTACGCCCTTGCACTCCCTCCAGCTCTCGCATATTATCGATTTTTGCACTAATTGACCTTTGACCCCTGACCTAAACGAAATCGGTCAATATGTCCTGAGGCAAAGTTGGAGTACTCATTGAGTAACATGAACCTGCAAAGTTTCATTCGTATCGATGCACTCACCTGGTCGCTCGGGGGCCTTCAATTTTTGCCAATTTTCACGCATACCCTAATTGTCGGGGGTGCTGCGGGTAAAGTATTCCATATATCACAAAAACCGGAATGTATTTGATAGAGCAACACCTGTAGATCATTCGTGCCAAATTTCATAACCCTACGTGGGATAATGGCTTTCGGAATTGATTTCGCGTGAACGGTACCAATTTTGAAGGTTTTTCGGTTGTTGCTCGGGAACCAAAGCGTCCCCAGCAACCATCACAATTTCCAAAGCACTAGGTCTTAAGAATTTACCTACCACCCAAGTTTGGTCAAAATCCGCCCACATTTACTACCAATTATGCTGATGACAAACGAACAAACATCCAAACAAACAGACAGAATTACTGACAATAAGGGTCACCTATTTCGGCGACCCAATTACTGACAATAAGGGTCACCGATTTCGGCGACCTAATATATATATATATATATATATATATATATATATATATATATATATATATATATATATATATATATATATATATATATATATATATATATATATAGTGGCCCGGGGGTCGGTGGCGAGAACGACCACGAGGTGGGGAAAGCTTGTGTCGTCTCCCACCAAACTCCCCGGAATTGTAGGCCGTCGCTCGGATAACTCCGTGAGCCAGCGGGTCGTTTAACCGACCGTGGTCGCCAATATTTCAACCGTGTAGCGTAGGGTCTATTTGTCTATAAACAATTTACCTAATTAACTACGCGATTTCGACTACCAGGGAAACCACGCCCTTGGCACATCTTGCTCGAACCGGGTCACTCTACCAACTGCTGTAGGGTTCCAACTACCGACTACCAACTCCGGTTTGGGTGCAACCGAGCGGAAACTGCTAAAGCCGTGCGGGCTGGAATGAACGGATTATCGGGAATAACACCCCGCCTAAACTCAGATCCGAACCATGCTGGACCAATACAAGAAGAGACGGAAACGAACTGGGAGCATTTCTAACAAGTTTTATTTGCAGTAAATGAAGACACAAAGCATGACTTAACACGAATATGCAAGAAGTATTTACAATGATCCAAAAACACTTATTCAGCTCTACTTTAAGACGGGCCCACACGCAGACACGCACACTAATGAAAAGAAACCCAGAGTTCTTTATTGGACCCACACAGCTGAGGAGAGACAAGCTGGGGGTCAGAGTTCGGTTGGGTACCTGGCCATCGGAGAAAGGGGGTACTCCGTGCTGCGGCACCTAATAATGGTCGCTGGTTTGGTCCCCAGTCGCACGTGTAGGACTCGAGGTTCGTGGCGGAGCTCAGGTGGTGAGTAGTGGGGTCCACGGAGGGGGGGGCGGGGTCGCTCTTTCTTTCCTTGTAGAGGGCCAGCAGAGACACGTTCGCCGCCTCGATGACCTTCGTAACAGCAAAAACCCCTTTGACAGCAAAAACCCTCCAAAACTCTCCAAAAAGACCCACCAAAAACTCTCCAAAAAGACCCACCAAAAACTCTCCAACACCCCAAAAAGACCCTCCAAGACCCCAAAAAGACTCCAAGACCCTTGCCTCAGAGAATGCTCGAGAATTTATGGACCTCCCTCAGCGGGGAGGGGCCTTGGTGAACACACCTCGCTGTCCGCCTTTGATTGGACAGGGTCCCACGGCATACCTTTCCGGGGTGGGGCCTTGGCCCCTGCCAAGAAACCCCAGCCACCCTTCCACGCGGGTTCATACTTGACGAGTAACAGTATCAATGTTGCAAAGGTTGTCGTGAAAGAGTTACAACGTTCGTGGGAGCCGAGAAACCGGAACCGCGAGATCTTGCCTTGGCACATCAGGGTGCAAGAAGGCAGCTGGTTGGTGGTGGATCGTGATGGGCCGAGGGTTCATGCAGATGGGATGGTTATTAGATGGCTTGTTGGAGTTGGATGTAAACATTTAATAACCCAACGAGAAAGAAATCGCAACGTACGCCTTTGATTCTCCCACTAGACAAAAGGAAAGGGATCTGACTACACACATACTTAACGACATAAATGACTTTTGGGACATCTGTATGTTGAATGCTTATTGTTTCCAGATCCGTAACAATATATAATTGGAGTCGTTGCCATGTAGTAGTAGTAGTAGTTAGTAGTAGTAGTTAGTAGTAGTAGTAGTAGTGGTAGTAGTAGATAAATCACGATGTATGAACGAGTGAAAAGTGATCGATAATTTAATCGTTCATTGGTTGATCATCAACCAGTTTCTCGAAGACATCAGGCAAGTTGGGATTGTGGCAGTTATGACGAACCAACTCTGAACTAACCTCTTTTTGTTTTGTTTTTTTGCATACATGATCGAGGCTTGTGGAAGACCCAGAACAGAATGGAAGGGCACAAAAGGGAAAGAGGAAAGCACTAACAAGAGAGTAAAGTGAGAGATGAAAATTGATTATTTTAGAAATCAAGGTGAGAAAGACATATTTTTACGAATCTGGCAGCCATTTGCACACAAACAGCCAGAGTCCCCACAGTTCAGTTATTTCGATAAGTATGTGTTTATAGTTAGGGTCCCGTCCCTATGTTTAATGGGTGATTAAGTGTATGTGCGCTGTGAGTTATTTTTTAGTTAGAATTAATATCCAACAACAACAACAACATCCGCCGCTCCTGCCACCATCGGCCTTCCTCACGTGGCACAGACGTGGGCGGGTCTTCCATCGCCTCAGATCGGAGCCCCGCTCCAAAAAAAATGGCATGGAGTGTTTCCTCTGCCCAATGAGTGAAGGGCGAACATCGCACGCACGCCCCAGCCAATGGGAAGCCAAAACGCCCAGGGAAAGAAGAATGTCTCGACTAAGCGACAAAGACAAGAGAAGCGCCAAAACAGCCACAGAGACTCCATCCAGAAGGGGCGTGTGTTTCCCCGCCTACCGTGACCCTCCTCCAATCACGGCTGGCCACCACGTGACCCGAAACGCCCCGTACAATCCGGAGGCGAGTCTCCAGAGAGCGAATTCCCCCCCCCCACCCCACGTGGGGGAGGGGAGAAGAGAATCGAGTGGTGCGCGAGAAAAGGTTGTTGGTCGGACACCCCCCCCACCCCCCGTGTTCTGGGCTGCTGGGCGCTCCTTGTCGTGGTCGTCGGTCTTCGTCCCTGGTCTTCTCCTCGACGCTTGGTGCGAAGCTGACCGTGCGTGGTTTGTGTTGGAGTGTGCGGGCTGGTGTTTGGAGCGTCCGACTTCCCCGCCAAGAATCCCGGGCTCCATAGGGGCAGGTCAGCAAGCCGCACGCCGCGGCCAGGTACACCACGAACTCTGTCCCCCCCCCCCCAGCTGAACTATCCTCCTCGGCTGGAGGACCGAATAAAGACCCGGTGGGGTCCATTTCTTTTTGGATGTGTGTGTGTCTGTGGGCCCAGTCTTTAAGCAGAAACGGTATAAGAGCCTTGCATCATTGTACATTTGATTATATTCAGTGTAACTCTGCTCTTTGTCTCCCTCTCCCCATTATAAATAAACCCCGTGTTAAATGTACCAGCTCGTTGCCTGTCGTTTCTATCATTGACCCAGCACGGTGCAGGCTTGAGAAATAGTGAGGCCGTTTGTGCCGCAAATTGTTCATTTGGTCCGGCAGGCTTTGGTAATCCCCGCTCGGCTACGTCGGATCCGAGTCGGTAACAGCGACTCGGATCGGACAAAGTCGGCCGAGGGTGTGGCTTCCCCGGTAGTTAGACGGCGTGGGTACTTAGGTAAATTGGAATTCGACAATTAACCCTACCCCACGCCGTCGAAATATTGGCGTCCACGGTCCACTAAGGAACCCGTGACCTTCGGAGTTATCCAAAGGTTACGACCTTCAATTCCAGTGTTCGGTGGGAGACGGCCCAACTGCTCCATATAGTGGTCGTCCTCGCCACCGAACCCGGCACCACAACAATATGGGGGTGAACAAAACTGCACACAAGCTGAATGAAAGACAACAAGAAGAGGAAGGGGAAAGTGAGGATGAATCAACAAAGGAACAAACCAACCGACAACTCGGAACAGGAACAAACGAGTGCAGGTGAGCATTGAGCCTGGATTTGGTAATTCAATAAGAAGAGGATAACTGGCAGAATGGGTGCACCCTTCAGAAACCTGGGAGGGACAGAAAGAAGAGAGGGCAGGGATGCAAGACCAAAGAGGAGGCGGGATAATACACTGCCGAGCTTGGTGTTGGCTTAACGGTGAAGGTGGCTGGTATTAAGATCTTACGGTCTTGTGTGCCATTTAAATAACGCCAGGTGAGTTGGCTCAGCCTGTCATCCTTCCGAAGTCAACAAAACGAGTTCCAGCTTACTGGTATCAGGGGCACTGCATCAGTGGCACAGCTGTGCTTCCAGAAAATGATGCAACCAGCAGACACAGGTTGCATACGAAACAACAACCAAACTGCCTGCGATGTGAAAGTAACAGGCCTAGACACTCGATCAGCTTTGTTGCGGGAGATCCCAATGATTTTCAGGGTCTTACCTTCCAGTTGTTGTCAGGTCAGGCCAGATCAGATCAGATCTGTGACTTTCTTCAGGTATCATGTAAACCTGCACTAACCTGTTCCATTGTCGGGTTGTCGGTGACTAAACTGTCTCCCCCACCAGGTGTCCTGGTGAGGAGGGTGTATGGATATGGACACCAAGCAGAATGAAAAACAAAACCTGTCAAAGGGCAGAGGAACTCCTTGTGAGCCAACGGCCATCTATATCTACTGCCCAACTGTGTCTGCAGATATCCTCCTGCAGTTACGTTACCTTTTTTTTTTAGCAAGTTGGTGGCAGGATTTGTACTCCAGCCACCATAAAACCCTCAATTCCGCAAAACATTCTAAAAGCATGAAAAAATCTGAAAACCCACTCCGTGGGAGTACCTCCTGTGCAGCTGCTCTCTGCAGGGCAGCTCACCGGATGAAGGGATTGGGACAAGCCGTCGGGACCCCCACTCTTTGATGAATGGAGGAAAACCACGGGGTAACCTTCCCGGATCAGATTGTGGTAGTGTGGGTCAGGGTGGTGCTGAGGTGTCGTCCACCAGATGGCGGTTTCCTTGGGTTAACCTGAGGTGAGTGGGGATTTGGGGGGTCTGGGTGCTTTGGGAGATCCTAAAGAGTTGTGGAGTGCCTTCAAAACGACCATCCTTGATGTTGCCGGTGGATGTCTTTGAACTCATCATTGGGCGAAGAAGAATTTTGTCTCTCAAGGTACACTGGGTTCCATTGACCGGAGTCCCTGGGCCAGGCTTAATAGCAGAGCTGAGCTGTTCAGTAAGCTGAGGGTTAAAACTGAACATGCACCAAGGGTGGACAAGGAGGCCTATGTGCGAGGAATCTATGAGGTGGTAGAGCATCACCTGTAGTCAAGTGATTCTCATCCTGCTTACAGGGGAATGCGCGCATTGCGTTCCTCCAAGGCCATCCCTTGGTGTCCTGCAGTTAGAGCAGAGGGAGGTAGGCTCTTGGACAGGAGTCCGAAGTGAAGGCCCGCTGGGCCGGTTACTTTGAGCGGCCATCCCAGGCTGATCCACCAGCTGTCAAGTTGGATGTCAGGGGTGTTACTATCCCTATTGCTGACTCTCCAATCAACTGTGATCCACCTTCGTTTGTGGAAACACAGGCTGTGATGAACTGGTTGAATTGGGGTAAAGCTCCTGGGTTCTGTGGTATCTATGCTGAACTTCTCAAGGCTGGTGAAAATGCTGCACTCGTGTCATTGCATGCAGTTCTGTGCTCTGCCAGGAACACAGGCATCATCCCAACTAACTGTAAGAGGGGCCTTGTTGTCCTTCGCTGGAAAGGGAAGGGTGATCACCAGGACTGCAACAACTACCGAGGGGGTGACACTGCTCTCAGTGCCGGGCAAGGTCTTTGCTCGGATAATTATTGATAGGGTTCGCCACCATCTGCTTGACCACCAGCATCCAGAGCAGTCAGGCTTTACACTAAGGAGGTCAATGATTGACCGTATCCTTGTCCTTCGGGTCCTCACCGAATGCAGACACGCATTTAGGCAGGGGCTGCTTGCAGCCAATGTTGATCTCTGCAAAGCATTTGATTCAGTGAATCGGGATGCCCTCTGGAGGATTCTTGGTCTACGTGGGGTGCCACCAAAACTGATAAATCTGATGTCTGAACTATACTCTGGTACTGAGAGTGCTGTGAGATGTGGTGGTACCATGTTTGACTTATTTCCAGTTGTTACTCGAGTTCGTCAGGGGTTTGAACTGGCACCCACACTTTTCAGCGCTTGTATGGACTAGATTCTGGGGAAGATTTCTGAGAGATCAAACTGCGGAGCATCGTTTGGGAATGTCAAGATCTCTGACCTTGATTTCACAGATGATGCCGTCATCTTTGCAGGGACTCTGGATATCCTTTTGGGGCCCTCAAGATGCTGAAAAAGGAGTCAGAGCCACTGGGATTATGGGTTTCCTGGGTCAAAACTAAGATCCAGGCTTTCAATGACATCTTGGATGCTGCTATATTGTCTGTACATGTTTGTTGAAGTAAGGAAGTTGAGGTCATGGAGAGATTCACTTCCCTTGGCAGATATTCATGTCTCTGCTGGCTGTGAACCAGAGGTCAATGGATGCCTGGGTCAGGCCTGGGGAGTCATGGATTCACTGGATCATGGGGTGTGGCGCTGCCAGTACCTGTGCAGGAGGACGAAAGTCTGAGTCTTCAGGTCCTTGGTGCTTTCAGTCTTGCTCTATGGATGTGAGACTTGGACTCCAACCAGGAATCTGAGATAGAGACTTAATTCCTTTGGTGCCAGGTCTCTTCAGAGAATCCTTAGCTATCGCTGTTCGGACTTTGTGTCCAATGAGTGGTTGCTGAGAGAGACTCAAATGAGATTTGTTGCCTGCATCGTCCGTGAGCATCAGTTGCGGCTGTGTGGACTATGGCTCGTTTTCCTGACGCTAATCCTGCTCACCAGTCTCTCTGAGCGAGGGAGCCTTGTGAGTGGTGGAGGCCAATGGGCCGACTGGTTGATTATGGGCCCTCGTAGTTGCAACAGGTTGATTAGCATCTCAAGGAGATAGGGATGGGCCAGTCATCTGCCTGGGTGATGGCCTGACAGAGGCCCCCGGAGTGGACGCAGTGGAAAGTGGACAGAGTAACGCGCTGCTCCGGCGCATGCTCCCATTCTAGACTTGACCTGGACGTAACAGCCATCATTATTGACATGCCTCAAACATTCCTTTTCATTAATTGGTGCTCACTCAAAACATTTGCAATCACCCAGACCAGGAAAACTTCTCAAGATAAGAGATGTCATAGAAGTACCCTGCTGCATTTTTTGTAAGAGGTTCCCTGATTGAGAACATTTTCAGGAATATAACCAGCAAGGACAGAGGCACCCCGTCATCCTCTCTCCTAAAAACAACTGTCTGGCCATGAATGAAGATGCCATGCAGACGTTGCCAGGTGAAACAGTCACTTACCTCAGCACAGATTCAGTTAAGTGTGAGAATGTTGAGGAGGTAGAGAACTATCCGATGGAATTCATCAATTCCGTTACACCATCCGGGATGCCACCTCACCAACATCATCTCAAGATTGGTTGTATCTTTCTGTTGCTTCGCAACCTTGCCTTGCAACAGGGACTATGCAATGGTACCACGTTAGAGGTCATCAATCTGCACAAAAACTGTGTTGAAACAGTCTTCTGGGCCGAATTGTGGAAATCGAGTTCTCAAACCTCGAGCAAGACTCGCCCAATTGACACCAGCTTGCCATTCACTTGACAGAGAATCCAGTTTCCCCTACGCTTAGCTTACTCGATGACAATCAACAAGGCACAAGGCCCAGATATTTGACAAGGTTGGCATTTACTTACGTCAGCCAGTCTTCACCCACGTCCAGCTGTACATGGAATTTTCTCTAAGAAGAGCTCTTATGAATGTTCGAGTCAACATTCTTGACAATGAGACCCAAGGCAAACGCCAAGGCAAAATGGTCATACACAACGTCATCTCCCATGAAGTTCTAGCATGAGGAAATTACAGGTTCAAAAACAGTTTCTGCATCATTTTGAAACACTCTGTAATGTGCCACACAGTGTTATGATTGAAATTGGACACTACGTGGAATTTACACACATTCCTTCTAGTCTCCATATCATGGAGGGAAAGGAAGTTATGTGGTTCATATTGTTACGGCTGTGGAAATTCGCAGAGCACCATATAGGTCCTTAGATCAGTTATGTCGAAAAGTCTGTGTTCAGATAGATTTCCCCACCGATGCTTAACGGGCAATTATTCGTGTGCCGGGCTCTGATCTTTGAGTTAGCCGTTTTTCTTTTGCTATCGTTATTTAGGACAAACCGCTTCACAACAACCACCTCCACCACCAACATCGCTCTCATCAACCACTTCACAACAACCACCTCCAACACAAACACCTTTTCCACAACCGCCTTCACACAACTGCCTCCTCCACAACCGCCCTCACACAACCACCTTCTCCATGACGCTAACCACAACCACCTTCTCCACATCGCCAACCACAGCCACCATCTCCTAAACCGCATCTCCCCCAATACCCAACAACGAACAACATCGCTTCACCTTCGGCTCCGCGGGCACCGCCATCTTTGCGCCGGCCACGGCAAGATCGCTGCAAACAAACGCGGGGGTTTCCTTGTTGCTAGCGACGGTGATTTCAACCACGTCTGCTCTCCCTTGTTGGCGCCAGCGTAGATGATCTCAACCACGTCCGCTCGCCCCGAGCTTCGCCTCGGAATTCGGATCAGGAGATCGAGAGGGGCGGAGCCAGTGGGGGTCAGAGGTGAAAGAGCGGAGATCAAACCTTGCCTCACGAACCCTATAAAAAAGCGCGCAGAGCGCCAAGTCATAGTCGTCGGTCGGGGCTTGGAGTGGTGTGAAGAGCAAAGTTTGAGTCCAGTGGAGGGCAGTGGAGGTCCAGGTTCGCCGAGGAGATGGAGCTGGGAGCACTGCCAGGCCAGCCGTGCCACGCAGAACTGCGCGTTCGTGTGTGGGACATGGGGAGAACAGGAGAAGAGGTTGCCCGCCAGCATCGAACGGTCCGAGGTGATCGGGCTTCGGGACAGTCCGAGCAGCGCTGAGGGATGGACGGGCTCTTAAAGAGAGCATCAACTCTGAAAGAGCAAAAGACCCGTTCGTTCCTCTGAGGCGTTGCCGGCTGGGCCCGAATCACCAGGCCGTCAGACGGGGCCTGGGCAGGACCGTGGTCACAACAGCTGCCGTGAGGATGGGACGTCGCGGGTCGCCCCAGTGAGGCACCTCGAAGGTGAAGGTAACCAGCCCGGCCTCGCAGAGCTTCTGCGGTCATCACAGCTCCGTGAAATAAAGACCCAAGAGGTCCAGTCTACCCCTCATCTTTCCTGGGGTTTTTTCTTTGTTGCTTTTGAATGAACCTTGTGCCGCCATGTCCGTAAGTAGAACT
Source organism: Eptatretus burgeri (assembly GCF_056783735.1). Lineage (NCBI taxonomy): Eukaryota > Metazoa > Chordata > Myxini > Myxiniformes > Myxinidae > Eptatretus > Eptatretus burgeri. Next base: position 22,728,297 of record NC_140961.1, read on the forward strand.
GTATAAGTGTACGTAATTAATAGAACTGTGGTAGTTCTTTTTCTTGCTCGCGTCTTGTCCCAACCCCCATTCATTACGTGCTTGTACAGTGTATTGCTTTTGTTTGCCTCGCCTGCATACGTGCCATTGTAAATAAATGTGCTTGTGTGAATGTTAACCCGTTCGTCGCGTCCTTTTCCTGCATTGAACTGCCGTATTGCGTTCGGAATATAGTTGCTTTTTAAATAGCCGATAATAAAATCGGGTCCAACGGGGCCTCGCGATAATACCCCGCTCGATTATCCCAAAACGAAGCGAGCTGCTTAAGCGGCTCGTTTCAAGCGGGCCCCGTTGAGGTACAGTCTCTCGGTAGTCTGCCCGCGCGATTAATTAGGTATATCGACAATTCGGCGATTGACCCTGTAGCGCGGGTAGAGTGTTGACTCGGCTGTGGTGTGCTTAAAACACACCCGTAGCAGGATTCCGGCGTTTTATCCGTAAGGCTGCGACTAGATTGTCCGTTCGGTGGGCAAGAGCGGCTGCCATTGGTTAGAAGCGGTTGTCCGCACGCCGGCGGGTGGAAATCCACAACAATATACTCCTCTGAGAGGATTTGACCTACGAAGCTGAAGCTTGAAGGGATTAATGACGGCACCCTGGAGTTGTGCATGTGCAAGTTTCAATTGATTCCATCAAGTTCTGGAAAAAAATAAAATTTCTCCAATCTTGGCATTTTCGTCCTTTGGAGGGGCGGTGGGTGGAATTGGGATTATCTGAGGTATATAACCACGATATATTGTTGCGGGGCCGGGCGTCAGCCACGAGCACAACCGCTAGATGGAGCAGCAGAGTCGGCTCGACCGATCGCCCGTACTTTTCGGAAAAGTCCGGAAAGTACAGGTCCCTTTCGGACGGTGAAGCGTCAATATTTCGGCCATGTGGTACAGGGTTATTTGCCAAATCTTCAAAATACCTAGAGACCACGTGGTGATCTACCGGGTCTTCACACCCTTGACAGCTCCCATACGAGCCGAGCCGTATTCGCGCTCGACCCGTGTGCGATCCGAGTGGTTTAATCGCCGAGATCCGTCAGTCCAAATGTCCCCTTACAGCCGTAACCACTTTTACTATTTCTCCAACACGCAGCATGCTAAGTCAATGAAGGAAAGGACGAGGATGAGAGGGAACATTCAACAATAGGATATTTATTTACAATAGGGAAAGGGGAAACACAGAGCAGAACGAAACCGAACACTAATAATGCACGTATATACAAGCAAAAACACTGAAACAGTTTACTACTTAACAGATGGGCCTACGGACACACACACGCACACACACCCAAAAGAAGTGGTGGCTGAAGCCTTTATTGCGGACTTCAGCTCAGAGGAACAGGCGAGCTGAAGATAAGACCAGCCCTCGACGAGCCCAGCAAGATGAACCTTGCAAGACAACGACCACGATGGCGACCACAAAGGCCACGACGACGACCAAGACAAGAGTGCTCCAAGACCAGAAGTACCTCACCAAGATGAGCGCCCGCATCCTTATTCACCCTGATTCGGGGGGGGGACGTCTCCGCCCTCCCCGCTCTCAATCTGAGGTGGTGAGGTCCCTGATTGGCCAAGGGGGCCCACCCCTCTCATTCTGAGCGAAGTCTCGAGCAGAGGTGATGCGAGTCCCCGCCCATGTTCGTGGTTGAACGTGCGAAGAACAATGGTGCCGGTCAGAGCAGGGGGGGAGGGTGTAAAAATAAAAGAAAAACCCTGTCAAAGTTACTCACAGTGCATTTACATTTAATCACCCTTTAAACACGGGCAAGGAAGCTATCTATGAAACACATACTTACCGATATAACTAATCTATAGGACCTGAATGTTGTGTGTGATAGGTTTCCAAATTCGTAACAATATTTATCATATGTGCACATCGGCAGCATGTATGTCTTTGCTTCATATACGTACATGTATACATGCACACACAACCCGGGTTCGTTTTTATTTTCGGGAGCGATCAAGGCAGCAGTCTGTTGCCTATGCACCGGCCAAATAAAGGGATGTGTCAGGCAGCAAGAGGGGAGGGGAGGTGACACGGGGGGAGGGGGAGGTGGCGTGTGGGGAAAGGGAAGGCGGCGTGAGGTGAAGGGAAGGCGGCGCTAGGGGAGGGGAAGGCGGCGTTAGGGGAGGGGAAGGCGGCGTTAGGGGAGGGGAAGGCGGCGTTAGGGGAGGGAAGGCGGCGTTAGGGGAGGGGAAGGCGGCGTTAGGGGAGGGGAAGGCGGCGTTAGGGGAGGGGAAGGCGGCGTTAGGGGAGGGGAAGGCGGCGTTAGGGGAGGAGAAGGCGGCGTGAGGGGAGGGGAAGGCGGCGTGAGGGGAGGGGAAGGCGGCGTGAGGGGAGGGGAAGGCGGCGTGAGGGGAGGAGAAGGCGGCGTGAGGGGAGGAGAAGGCGGCGTGAGGGGAGTTGAAGGCGGCGTGAGGGGAGGAGAAGGCGGCGTGAGGGGAGTTGAAGGCGGCGTGAGGGGAGTTGAAGGCGGCGTGAGGGGAGTTGAAGGCGGCGTGAGGGGAGTTGAAGGCGGCGTGAGGGGAGTTGAAGGCGGCGTGAGGGGAGTTGAAGGCGGCGTGAGGGGAGTTGAAGGCGGCGTGAGGGGAGTTGAAGGCGGCGTGAGGGGAGTTGAAGGCGGCGTGAGGGGAGCTGAAGGCGGCGTGAGGGGAGCTGAAGGCGGCGTGAGGGGAGTTGAAGGCGGCGTGAGGGGAGTTGAAGGCGGCGTGAGGGGAGTTGAAGGCGGCGTGAGGGGAGTTTAAGGCGGCGTGAGGGGAGTTTAAGGCGGCGTGAGGCGAGTTTAAGGCGGCGTGAGGGGAGGGGAAGGCGGCGTGAGGGGAGGGGAAGGCGGCGTGAGGGGAGTTGAAGGCAACGTGAGGGGAGTTGAAGGCAACGTGAGGGGAGTTGAAGGCGGCGTGAGGGGAGTTGAAGGCGGCGTGAGGGGAGTTGAAGGTGGCGTGAGGGGAGGGGAAGGCGACGTGAGGGGAGGGGAAGGCGGCGTGAGGGGAGGGAAGGTGGCGTGAGGGGAGGGGAAGCCGGCGTGAGGGGAGGGGAAGGCGGCGTGAGGGGAGGGGAAGGCAGCGTAATAGTCGAGTCAAAAAAATGAGATATGTAGCTAAATAACATGCTGGAGGCATTTTTGAGGAAAAGTTGGCAACCAGTTTATTTCACCGAATTTGGGTGTGCTGAATTCAAATTTGCTGTCTGCCAAGCTGTATCTTGACCACTTGACCCTCAAAATGACGTAATAAGCCACGCCTCTTTTTTGCCGAATGCGAAATATAATTCTCCTTTAAAATGGCATCAAAACTATCATGTGTGGTATCAAATCAAAGCTAATGACATGTACATTGCATTCATACTGTCAATGAATTAGTTTTGTATGATCTTTGGTCAATGAAATGTCAAAAGGTCATGATTTGTGTGAAATATACATTTATGGTCCTGTAATGAAAAGGAGAAGAAAGTCAACTTCTACTTTAATTAAAAGTTGGTCAGGGTTTGATTAAAAAAAAGGATGGATATGCATTTAAAGTTGTTTGTAAGTGTGACCCATTTTGGTCTCTGAAAAAAATATAGCTTCTCGAGAGGGCGCTAAGTCATCATATTGTGGCTACAGGCTGTCTCTACTGCACACATCAGCACATGAAATTGGACAAAAGTTACTCCATTGTTATGTCAACAACCTTGTCAATTATACACTATTCTGGTAAGTTTTTAATATTTTGAGCACCAGTGTGATATTTTGTATGTAACAAGGCATCTGTGAATGTAATTATTCACATGATATTTCATGAATTTGAGTCCTTCCCTTGTATCATGTAATAAAATAACAGTTGCACCAAACACCACACTAAGTTGAGATTTGTTGTGGTGTGTTCATAATTAACGACAAAATCTAATACCCCAATAATTATATCAGAGTGTATAATAATGTAAAAAATAGTAGCTCTAGGATACAAGATAGACTGGTTATGTCAAATTTTAAAAGTACAGAAGGCCTTATAAGACAAATGTGATGACATTTTTAATATCAGTTGTAATGGTTACATCAAATTAAAAAGTACGGAAGGCCTTAAGAGACAAATCTCACGACAGTTTGGAACTTCTACTGTTACAAACAGCCCTGAATAATATCGTTTTGTAACCTTAAGGGAACAAATTAACAAATCGAAGAGATACTATAAATCTAACTAGTTCCACGTCATCAAAATGAATGATTAGTCATATTTTTAAGACCATCAAAGTTGTTTTGCCCCACTTCCGATTTTATTACTGGAAGAGGAATGGAGGGATCAACACTCTAACAAAACTAGTTACATTTAAAGAACTTCATAAATCTTTTGATTTGTTCCCTACCTAAATTATCCCAGATAATGCAATACATACTTCTTATCAATGAGTTAGCAATGTTGAAATCTTGCACTTTTGTATGATACCAAACATGATTATTATGTTTATCATCACGAAGAAGGTAACCTATGGAAATGGGTGTGGCTTAGAATGTGATATCAGGGGTCACCGGGTCAGGATACAACTTGACAGAACTTTTTTAAATTCAAGATATAGGGTAATGTAATGTATCTACCATGTACACCAAATTTTAATTGTCAGATTTTTTTTTCATACTAACTAATTATGCTTCAGAATAAGCCGGCAAGGCCGGAGCAGTAGGGGCGTTCTGACTGGTATTTTGACGAGAAGCTTCTCGATTTTAATCTTGATTTACATTAAAATAGAGTTGCTCCTCGTCCAAACACCTGTTAGATCACCCCCATCGCTCCCATCCCTGATGGTTTATACTGAATAACGATTCCTTCGAATGAAAAATAACGACATGAATTTAGTCCTGAATTGTCTTTATAGAGCTATGTAGAATTACGTAATATGATATTATGACCTCATTTGACCCAAATGACCTCTAAATGACCCCAAATGATGTAATATTTATTTATTGATCATGTTTTTGCAATGTTCATGTCATTACCTTTCATATGATACCACACATTATATATTTACATTAACTTTTACAGTAAACCGTATTGCGGAATATGCAAAAAAGAGGCGTGGCTTATTACGTCATTTTGAGGGTCAAGCGGTCACGATACAGCTTGGCAGACAGCAAAATTTAAATCAGCATACCAAAATTAGGTACAGCAAAGTGTCTGCCAGCTTTTCCTAAAAAAATGCATCGAGGGTTGTTATATTCAGAAAACTTGACCAGCCTATAAGGAGTGGGTAGGCAGTTTACCAAGACATTACCGGGGTGATAAAACGTGCACAACCGGCAACATTTACTTTTTAACTGCCGTGTTCTCCACAAAACCGGGTGGAAGCATTTAAAAATTAAAACCCATGCTATCTACCTGGGAAAGGCCAACCTGCATATGTGCCACACCACCCAACCCATATGGATTCCTGCAACCTCCTCACCTGCAGGCACGTGCGCGCGCACACGCGCACGCGCACGCGCACGCGCACGCGCACACGCACACGCACACGCACACGCACACGCACACACATTTATTATTATAGAAAACATATTGTCACTTGACATGAGGTCGAGATGACCCATAAGACATTGATTGACTAAGCCCAGCCTCCAAGGGAGGAAGGACACAGTGTTTCCACACCTTCAACAGAATATGAAACAATGCCTTGTTGGAAAAATAAATATTGAGTCAAATACCAAAAATAACTGAATAAAATGAACCACAAAACGACAATAAAGTCGAAGCAAACATAACATTTAATACTTTAGTTTCCATGATATTGTGTACAGCTCATGTCATTGGCAACGGCTGCATCTGAAAGATGGCAGAGTTGGCACGTCTGATAAAAGTTGGAAGATAACTATCAGCATTAGGGTCAGTCATAGAACATTTTCACAGCCAGATTCCCGTTTGTTTCAGTGTCTGCACAGCGTTGGTTGGTGGAAAAGCAAGGATGATTCATCGGTTATGGAGTTTCCAAGATCATGGTGACCCCCTTTGCTCGCCAACATATGTCAGTAAACACGTGCATATCAACAAACACGGGTGAAAGGCAGCCCGACCTCAGTTATTGGAGCCAGCAATGGTGATGATGAGGCATAAGGACACAGTGGGTGTGCTGGGAATACTGGGATTCGCTTTACCAGCGGTGCAGGCAGCTGCAGTGTCTCACATATGGAAGACCAAATTGCTGTGATTGTGGATGTAGCTTCTTATAAAGTGTACAGAACATAAAATGTGAGGGAGTTGAAGAAAAGATGGAATTTTAAAGGCAGATTAGATGAGGAGATGGAATGGAAACGAAGAATGACTGTGATTTTATGAGCAATTGGCAAAACAGTTTAAACGAGAAGGGCACTCGGGAGAGCACATACCTCCACCACGCAATGCCTGATCCATTAGAACATATCGGGGCCAATAGTTTTTTGAAATATCATGCGACATAACGTTTTTGGCCCTATCTCTCAATGGTGAAGAATCATTTTAGAAATTGAAAAAATTCTCCTTTCTGGATTTGGATCTTCACCAAAATCGAAACAATTTGTCGTTGTCACGTCCTAAACCTGTCCACCAAGTTTGATCCGAATGCGTCCACAACCTTTTGATATATATATATATATATATATATATATATATATATATATATATATATATATATATATATATATATATATATATATATATATATATATATATATAGTTGCGGATCCGGGGTGGGGGGCTTTGGACGGGCGCGTCAATCACTGTCCGTAACCAGTTTGGGTTTTCGCACCCTACTCTCGACAGCCAAATGTTACAGATTTGGCGCCACCCTAACCACCGCCGTCTCCGGGGTTATAACGCCGGCTGGTTTGGCACAATTCTCGGGTTACGCGTCTCAAACCATGGTTGGGGGCTTCGGACGGGCGCATCAATCACTGTCCGTAACCAGTTTGGGTTTTCGCACCCTACTCTCGACAGCCAAATGTTACAGATTCGGCGCCACCCTAACCACCGCCGTCTCCGGGGTTATAACGCCGGCTGGTTCGGCACAATTCTCAGGTTACGCATCTCGAACCACGACACCAAAATACACCTGAACCTTGCCAGCTGGGGGAATAGACCCCGGTTACAGACTTTTTTTTTTTTTCAGAGACCGAGCGGAGTGTACAAGTCTGGAACCATTTTCGTTTTTATATCCAAATTGAGCTGATCGTTCCTCGACGTGGCACAAATTAATTCAAAGCGGCAACTTCATGCGAATCAGCCAGATTTATTGGGGACATCGGGGAGCATGACACAAGCAAAGCATTCACGACAATGTTATAATTAATCTATAACCCGTTCTTAACTAGGGAG
>NC_140961.1:22745642-22783142 GCF_056783735.1 Eptatretus burgeri
GACTGATAAAGCTTTTCATCAAAAAGATCGCAACAACAACAAAAAAAAGATCAGCTTGCTTTGTCGCTCTCCTCTTTTTGTCCTGTTTGTTCATTTTCTTGCTCATTGTGTCCACCTGCTGCCACATTGTCAGTACTTTGCCTTTTCACCACCCTATGCTGCCTTGCTCCTCCATGAGCCTAAATCTAGCATGTGTGGTATATTAATCTCGTTCATTCATGAGCCCAGATATCCGAGGCCTCACCATCATCCATGAACTTATACAAGGAAATCAGACACAGGTGGTGGCCATTCAGCCCATCATGCCTGTGCGAGCACCACACTAATTTATCAACACAAGATCCAAAGAAGAAAATGCAAAATTTTATTTTATTTCATTATAATTTTTTAAAATCAATGTTTTTTAAGTCTTTGTAGTTTTTGTATTTTCTTTGGTTTGTTTTTTCTGCCCCCCCCCCCCCACAGAGTTGGGGCATGGGCTTGGTTAAAAACACACAGCATCAACCACACATTACACTCTTTGACGAGACCCCCACCAACAGCTCTCCTTACACATGCACACAATCACCCATCAATGCTCAAACTACCTAAAAGTCCAGTCAACATCCCTATACCCCTCCATCTCCGTAACTTCCAAGTACCTATCCAATTCAAATTTAAACTTATCTACGGTTTCTGCTGCCATCATCCCGACCTTTCCTCACCATCATCCTGACCACAGAGCAAAGCTGGCCTCCAAAGCCAGCTGTACACTGGGCATCCTCCATCGATCCAAATCTTTCCATGGAAAATCAGATCTACGACTGCTCTCCACGATGGACTGGCACCCCAGCATCACATCTGTTGCTCCTGGATTCTGTGGAATATAAGGCTCACAAAATTATTGGAATTTCCCATGATGAGGCCAAAGCACAGGTCTGTTATCCTCATATTGCAAGCAGGTCAGTGTTCCATGTTTTTTTTTTTTTTTTTTTACCATTTCTTCGACATTGCTCCCTTTGCTCTCTTACTCCTCTGATGCTTTCTGTTTACTCCAAGATGCATGCTTTCTTCCATTAAACTCCTTCTGGGTAAACTTCCAAAATCCAAGCTGACTGTACACCTCAACTTTTTTATTCTCAATTCTCCAATCAAAGGAACTACCTTCTCGAAGCTTTTCTGTCTCATTCTTCCTTCCAGGACTTCACGCAAGCAGTGCACCACCATCGCTTGTCATCTCCAATACATAATCTTTCCTACGATCTTTATCAACCCCATTAACCTTTCTTAACCCAACCATCTTCCTTTCTAGTTTCAGTATTATTCTTCTTTTTTATGTAGCACAAGGCGACAGGATAGCAGCATTGTTGGGGGGGGGGTGCAGCTGTGCGGCTGATGTAACACCCTCTGTAGGTTTGAGCAGGAATTTGGAATTTGGAATTTTTCCATGGTGACGGCGATAGCTCAAAGGATAACGTGGAATCTTTAATGTGCACCAACGATAATGTCGGCAGACAGTACGCTCAGTTTAACGTCCTTCCGACAGGATGACAGTTTGCAGCTGGGTCTGGATTCAAACCTGGGCAAGACAGCTTAAATCCTCCAGTTCCAGTGTTTCCTCCCATCTTCCCTCTTCTCTTTTCCTACTTGTTCAGCTTCCCTTGGTGAGTTTCCCACGATCAGTTTTACCACTTGTTCTTCCATGAGCCTCGCTTCTGGAAGGAAAAGAAAAAGAAAGCCTAGATCATGGTCTTCTTGCTTATTGTTCTTTGGCTATACTGTGGTACGTGAGTGTATGCATCCAGTGGCGTATCGAGGAAAAATGCCACTCAGGGCGAGATGTCAAATCGCTGCCCCCCTCGTAACTCATGTGCCAAATTAAACACAAAGCCTAATGAAAGAACTTTATTACAAATCTAACTAAATACAGCACATTTGCAAGTCAACAGTTACACCTTTGTTTTCCACCTTTCCAAATAGTCATTGGCCCACTCAGCATTCAGTTGTTGTTGCATCGATGGTAAGTGACCTGGATTGTACGGGTTTGACCCGCTTCGTTTGTGAAAACCCGCAGACCTGTTTTCGTGTGGTCAGAACCCGTATTGGATGGAAAGTTCGATCAAGTTTGAAGACGCAATGTTTCACATCCATTGCCCTCGCAAGGATTGACACGCAGACTGAGAGATCTGGGATGCGTTCAGTTACCAAGTTTATTGTTGAGCGCTCGCCAAGTGCCTTAAGCACTCAAGCAAGCAATGCATCCGACACTGTTGATAAGGAACGGCTGACTTAGAAAATGATAGCAGGCTTTATTGATAATTAATTGAACACATCCCTGGAGCTGCAGTAACTAAGCAGCTGGGGTTTCGTTGGAGTGCTTAAACCACTTGGCAAGCACTCGACAAGCTGATTGGGAACACCCCTGGAACGACCTGCAGCCAATACGCAATGTATCCAGAGTCAATTGGCTGTGTGACGTCTTGAGCTTTCTCTCACCGAAGGCCACGTCACCATCCTGCAGGATTCCACACGCATTAACACGTCTAATAAATCAATCAATGTATAACCCAGTTTGTATTCCCACCAACCCGTTTTTATCACTTCGAACTTGCCGTGCAAGTTGTTGTGAGTGCGTGGTTCATTTCTTCCGAGCCTTCAGTGAAGCAAACTCGACCATCACAGCTTCAAAGTCAATGGACTCGGCTAGTTCTCGCTCGATGGAGAAGATGGCTGGATGACTGAGCCGAGGGGAGCTCATTGTGCATCTGAGGTAGGTCTTTATCAGTTTCAGCATGGAGAAGCTCCTCTCATACGCTGCAACGTTCACACACACACACACACACACACACACACACACACACACACACACACACACACACACACACACACACACACACACACACACACACACACACACACACACACACACACACACACGGTGAGAAACGTCCTCAGTACGATGAGAAGGTTTGGGAAAGATTCCTCGAATCCCCACTTCACAACATGTTGAAGGATTTCATATTGTTTGCCTTCCAGTCCTTTGTTTCCTTCCCAGCGGTTTCCTCACCAGTTTTGATGTGTCCACGAATAGGACGAATCTCCATCTGTAGCTCGCTGGTGATAATGTCGTCGTACGTCTCTGTGAGATAGTGGATTTTCATGGCAATGTCACCATCCTTGGATGGGCCCATCAGGTAACCGAGTGACGTGAGAAACCCAAACTTAATGTTCAGTTCACCTCTCTGATGGGTGTGTCGGGCGGTTTCCTCGTGAAGCCGATCCAACATCTCACATTGCTCCCGTTTGATGTGCCTGTATGTTCTGCACTATAATATTCTCCACGAGTCTGTGTCTGCAGCTACTCTGTCTGCAGCTCTGTCTGACGTCTGCATATTGCATGTCGGCAGTTCCTGCTCGTCGCTCAATGGAAGGTTAGTGCGAGTCATTTGGGATTTAGGGCGAGTTTTCAAGGCTGAATGGTGTCAAAATATAGAAGGGTCGCCTGTCATTCTGACGGACTTTTCTATTGATGTCCATAGATCTATGGACGTCACTGTTCACCCGGCCTAGGTCAAACCGTGAAGCTTTGGTGGAACAGTCGATGAGTGCAAACAAACGCATGCTTACCAACAACACAAGGCCTTCCCAGCACAGGAATGAGACGTGAACACAGGAATGAAAAAATCACTCATAGAGTGACAACTTGACAAAACGGAACGGCACTCGGTGGAGCACATACCTCTCGAGCCAGGTTGAACAGTTTCCATTTTGGATGCCACTGATGGGTCAGATCTGATTCCGGACCTTTACCAAAATCGAATCGGCTATTTCTGGTCACCGAACCAACTCGTCCATCTCGTTTTGTCACGAGTCGTCCACGACTTTTCGAGATATCATGAGATACATCGTTTTTGACCCCATCTTTCAACGGTGAAGAATCACTTTAAAAATTCTCAGATCCAGATGCAGATTCGGATCTTCACCAAAATTAAGCGTTGCTTGCCGTCTTTGGCAGGTCAACGACACACACAAAAAATTTCACGATTGCTTGAAAACTGTGGCTAAAAATCGTGTGACAAACAAACAAACAAACAAACAGACAGACAGACAAACAAACAGACAGACAGACAAACGGTACAGAGCAACAAAAAAAAATTTACGCCAAGTAATGAGACGCGAGCACCTCACTGCCTCGTCTTCGAGTTTAGTTTCCCAGAATGCCACGCTCCTTTTTGCCTGCTCCCTCTCTCCGAGACATCGTTGGCCGCAACCATTGGTCAGCAAATGGAGGGCGGGGCCATTTGCACAGTGGAACCCCTCCCTGCCCTTGTGCTTCCATGCACCACAAAAAATTGTTCTCAGAAGTGTCGATTGATGACGGATGCAACAAAACAAATTTGCCACCCCCAAAAGTTCCGCTTGGGGCGGCCGTCCCCACTAGCTATGCTAGTGCATACATGTACGTGTGCCATATATATATATATATATATACCGGTCAGACGTGATCATTCATTCCATTGCAATGCAGGAGCCGTTTTCATTGACGTCATATATTTGTGGTTGAAGTTTAATTAATGACGTTTAATGCTCACATCTCTCAGCAGCCGTTTCATGCCTGCCTTTACATTTGTTTGTAAACTGCATAAAGTTTACTTCAAATCGTTTAAAGCCCAAAAAAAAAAAAAAAAAAAAAAAAAAAAAAAAAAAAAAATTAAAACCCCAACTCACCGAACAGAAGCGATACATTTCAGGAGGTATTTATTCTTGAACTGTGTGGGCAATTCATGTTTGATACGTACAGTATATGTATAATATGGAACCCCCTAACTTGATGAGGCAGCAAGGCACAGGCCAGTCCCAAAACAGAAAATGCTGCACGACCTGTTGGCAACAATAGTCGTCTGCAACACGAACGCATTGTCTCAGTCTTGCTGCTCACCAGTTGGGAGGTGGGGTTGCAGTCAGGAAGGATACCATGACGATCCCAAATTTACCATGACGCTGCATGACGTCATCATGCACATAAATTATGGGCCTCGATTTGTACCTTGCTGCCTCATCAGTGAGGGGGTTCGATTTTAATTTAACCAACTTATGATAGTTTACAATTGCAGAATTTTTATATATTTTTTTAAATATATATATATATATATATATTATTTATTAGATATTTTTTTAATTATTTTTTTTTTAAATATATATATATATATATATATATATATATATATATATATATATTTTTTTTTAATACCAAGTCGAGGTTCGTGTAAGAAATAAACGATTTAGCAGCAAGTCGTCCTGACGAGTCCATAATAAGAGGAAAATGTGGATCTGCGGCTCTGTTTTCATTTATTTGTGATTATAAATCTGTCTTCAAAGACTTGAGTGTGACACAGCACGTCATCCGAGGTTGGAGGTGACGTGTCCGGCATAATTTATGTGTATTACGTCAGCGTCGTGATGTAATTAGTCAGTTGCTCCTTTTATCATATGTAACTCGCGTGCCGCGCGTTCGTTGGTGAAGTTTAACTTTATGAAGATCAGTCATCGCTAATTTAAACGAACCATGGATTTCACGGTAAAGTTGACAATGATCGACTTTGATATTGAATAAGAAAGCCAGAAAAAAGTTATGTGTTCGAAAGATAACGAAAAGTAAACAAATGAAACCAGAAACACAGAACAATCAGAGAGAAGGAAATTGAAATAAAAAGGATAAAAGGAGAAAGAAGAGTATAATATAAATAAAACGATAAAAGAACGAAGGTAAAATGAGAAAAAGTAAAGAACTCGCTCTTACCACGCCCCCGTCCCGCTCTTACCACGCCCCGTCCCGTTCTCACCACGCCCCCGTCCCGCTCTTACCACGCCCCGTCCTGCTCTTACCACGCCCCGTCCTGCTCTTACCACGCCCCGTCCCGTTCTCACCACGCCCCGTCCCGCTTTTACCACGCCCCCGTCCCGCTTTTACCACGCCCCGTCCCGTTCTCACCACGCCCCGTCCCGCTTTTACCACGCCCCGTCCTGCTCTTACCACGCCCCGTCCCGTTCTCACCACGCCCCGTCCTGCTCTTACCACGCCCCGTCCCGTTCTCACCACGCCCCGTCCCGCTTTTACCACGCCCCGTCCCGCTCTTTCCACGCCCCCGTCCTGCTCTTACCAGGCCCCGTCCCGTTCTCACCACGCCCCCGTCCCGCTCTGACCACGCCCCCGTCCTTTCACCGCCCCCTTGTGGGCGTTCCATGTACACATTACCCCTCCTCCTCCTCCACACCCTCTTTATACAGGGAAACAAGAGGAGAGTTGTTGGGGAATTAAGTGAATGATTGACAACTCAAAAGAATAAAATCTGAGGAGATTGAGATTAAAGAGTTTTGAAAAATTACTTCTCACGGCTATCTCAAACACGGACCCGAAAAAGTGGCCTTCTCTTGCAGGCCCACCCCTGATCCGGTTCCCTCCTCAGAAGCCATAACTCGTCGTCTTCGGTTTCCAATGTGGGCTTAGAGGCGGAGGAAGCGACCGTGAATTGGGGCCCCCCCATGTGCATGGCGGACTGTTGGTGCACCCGACTCACCGCTCTCGCCATGATCTCCCGAGTTCCTCTGTTCACTGAGGTATGTATGGCGGTGTTCGTCTCTCTATTTTTTTTTGTTTTTTTTTGTTCCCCCACCACCCCTCAACGGACCTCGTCGCCGCGGCGTTTCTACTTACGTTACAGCTTTTGTGGAATACGGGGTGGGATCCCTGTCAATCCTGTTCGAGTGGGTCATGTCAGAGTGCCGAGCAACACGTACCGCTGACTGACGACGACGACGACGACGACGACGACGACGACGACGAGTGCGGTTTGTGCACCGACACACGGACGGGGTGTACGTACATATTGGGCACAGCTGCTTCGTGGTTCCTGCTTCTTTATCTTACAGAAAGTTCTCGATACATGATCAAGCTTGTTCGGCCGTGTTCGTCGAGGTTACCCTTTGTGCCCTTGACTTTACCCCCATGGTGTCCGTGTAATCGGTCATGGTGTACCCGTGGGTTGGCGTGTCGTACCGCCGACGCGGTTGTCGTGGCCCGACCAGTTACACCACCTCAGTGTAAAGTGTGGTTATGTTGAGCAAGACTGTGGTAAGCGTGACCCGAGCTGCCTGATGCCAAGTCCGATAGGCCCTTTTGGCGAGGTGGGGGTCGTGCTCGGACCGAGTGTACCTCGGTCATCAAAATAACAACAGCTGTGCTGGTGGAAAAGAGAGAGAGAATGAGTAAGAGATAGAGAGAGAGAGTAAGAGATAGAGAGAGAGAGTAAGAGATATCGAGAGAGTGTAAGAGATATCGAGAGAGTGTAAGAGATATCGAGAGAGTGTAAGAGATATCGAGAGAGTGTAAGAGATATCGAGAGAGTGTAAGAGATATCGAGAGAGTGTAAGAGATATCGAGAGAGTGTAAGAGATATCGAGAGAGTGTAAGAGATATCGAGAGAGTGTAAGAGATATCGAGAGAGTGTAAGAGATATCGAGAGAGTGTAAGAGATATCGAGAGAGTGTAAGAGATATCGAGAGAGTGTAAGGGATATCGAGAGAGTGTAAGGGATATCGAGAGAGTGTAAGGGATATCGAGAGAGTGTAAGGGATATCGAGAGAGTGTAAGGGATATCGAGAGAGTGTAAGGGATATCGAGAGAGTGTAAGGGATATCGAGAGAGTGTAAGGGATATCGAGAGAGTGTAAGGGATATCGAGAGAGTGTAAGGGATATCGAGAGAGTGTAAGGGATATCGAGAGAGTGTAAGGGATATCGAGAGAGTGTAAGGGATATCGAGAGAGTGTAAGGGATATCGAGAGAGTGTAAGGGATATCGAGAGAGTGTAAGGGATATCGAGAGAGTGTAAGGGATATAGAGAGAGTGTAAGGGATATAGAGAGAGTGTAAGGGATATAGAGAGAGTCTCTAAGAGATATATATATATAGAATCGCTGCTTGTTGTGGTGTCACGGCTCGTTGCATCACGCTCGTTCGTGCTCTTCTTGCACGCCTCGGTCGGTCACGCACTAAGTTACTCGTTAACGGTTCATTCCAGTATCGTAACAGGTATCCAAGTCCCTACAATCCGTCATCAAGACACATCGCACAGTCACAATGCTGTGCCGTGTTGATGTCCTTGTCCTTGTACTTCTTGCGTCTTTGTCTAACGGTTACTTACTTGTCTTGTAAAAGTTTAAATTAACCCTTTAGAAACCGTCATGATTAATGCAATCACATCGTAGGTGTGCGTTCACAACGCCTTGATGTTCTTGGACTGTTTGAGAATAGAGTAATTTAATTAAATAAATGTTCGTCATAAAGTCGATGATTATGAGGAAACTTGAAACAACAAAGGGTAAACATGCAATGAGTGAAAATGCTGTAAAAACATAAAATCTGAACTGGGACCCTCATTTCGTGTGAACACTTAAATTTTATAAACCTACCAGCAGAGTCCCAACCCGACCGGGTGATGGACTTTGGGCTTCACTTGCTGAAAAAAAAGTATACTCTGTTGTATATGTGAAATATCATCACGTGATCCGATTTGTTTGTGGGGTCTCCGACGAAAGGAGACCATTCTGATTTGGCTGGTACTTGCATAATGAGTTTCCAATCTTATCGATCTGTGGTCCTAGGTTTCGGAGTCGTTACTGGACAAATTGATAGACCAGTCAAGTTTTCTGAATATAACAACCCCAGAGGCATTTTTTAGGAAAAGCTGGCAGACACTTTACTGTACCTAATTTTGGTATGCTGATTTAAATTTTGCTGTCTGCCAAGCTGTATCGTGACCGCTTGACCCTCAAAACGACGTAATAAGCCACGCCCCTTTTTGCATACTCCGCATTTAGGTTTACTGTAAAAGTTAATGTAAATATATCATGTGTGATATGTGAAAGGTAATGACATGAACATTGCAAAAACATGAACAACAATCACAATATTCCTGCTTTTCTTCAAAAGCATGGGAATAATAAATAAATATTACATCATGTGGGGTCATTTAGAGGTCATTTTGGGTCAAATGAGGTCATAATATCATATTACGTAATTCTACATAGCTCTATAAAGACAATTCAGGACTAAATTCATATCGTTCTTTTTCATTCTAAGGAATCATTATTCAGTATAAACCATCAGGGATGGGAGCAATGGGGTGATCTAACAAGTGTTTGGACGAGGAGCAACTCGATTTTAATGTAAATCAAGATTAAAATCGAGAAGGTTCTCGTCAAAATACCAGTCAGAACGCCCCTACCTCCCACACCTCTATCGGTGTGTGTGTGTGTGTCTGTTTCTCATTCTCTTTCTCTCTCACACACACTCTTCCCTCCCCCTCCCTCCCACAGTGAATAGCAACATTAGGTGAGGTGTTGCTCTCCCCAACTCCCCCACTTTCTTGCTCTCTCTTCCCCCTCTCACCCTACACCTGCCTTCTCTCTCTCTCTCTCTCTCTCTCTCTCTCTCTCTCTCTCTCTCTCTCTCTCTCTCTCTCTCTCTCTCTCTCTCTCTCTCTCTCTCTCTCTCTCTCTCTCTCTCTCTCTCTTTCTCCTCCTCCTCCTCCCCCTTTTATTATCCCCATCAGCGAAGCGAGGGTTGCATTTGCCAGTAGGATATTATATAAAGGGAGAGAGAGATAATATGTGGCATTTGCGTTTGTATTGCATATGCTCCGAAATAGAACGTGACAATATTTTTTGTCCACATTGATAAAGACTGCTTCACATTCTGTTTTCAGCTTTTGAACACATTTCTTACAATACTCTCCCTGTAAAGTGTTGAGGGGGTGGAGGAGGGGTCCTGAATGCAAGACTTGTTGGAATGGTTTGGAATTGAGAGGCAGGGTGTGAGGGTATCAGGGCACGAGAATGTTATTCCAAATAACCACAACACGATTCCATCCCTGATGATAGTGTTTTGGAGTTTACGGTTCAAGCCCAAAACCTAATATGTGGGGTCACCTTTTAATTCACTCGGTCTGTCTGAAAGCAAATGCCGATATAGTCTGACACTACATAGTGGTGGACTGGGTGCAAAGTCATAAAACCAGTGAATTTAATCCACTACCTTGCCATCCGTGACACACGTTCATATTATCACCGGCCATCTTCCCTTGTGCCATTTGCAGGAGAAGGTTTACATCTTCACTCCATGTGATCAACTCCTCTTATGATTCGGTTGTAACGTGTGATTATATCTGGCTTTTTCTTGCTACTTCGGGCATTCCAGTGTATTGTGCTCATCTTGGTAACAGATTGTTTCATTTTTTTTGCACAAAGCTTACCATCATGTAACATTCCTTTCAAATCCATTTTCAGATGACTACACAGTTTAGCTTCTTGCACAATGTTGTTGGAATGCATAGATAATAAAAAACATTTAATTTATAATTTATTCATATACCAACAATGAACGAACCCAAATTGTGCTTATGTTTTTTTTGTATGCCTTGTCGAGGCTCGTATGAGAGCTAACACACAACGCACAGCAAGGGGGTCATGAGACAAGAGGTGCAGGAGAGGGAAGGACAAAACAGTGGGGAACAGAGACATTAGGAGATCTGTGGAAGGGAGAGGGATGGGGTGGGGAACATGGGGAATACAAGATGGACATTACAGGGACTTTCAGGAAGGAAAGCAGGGAATTTGAATTTGAAGGACGTGGGTTTGGGGGTAGATTAATGGGGGTAGAAAAGATCGTGGTTTTGGATGGAGGAAGACAAGAGGTGGTGGTGAACAGCTATTTTGAAGGCCTGGAGGGAATGATGGGATTGAACAGAGTGAGGGATTTTATTCCAAAGGTGGGGAAAAAGAGGAATGAAAGAGTGAAGGTGAGCAGTGATTCATGATTTCGGTAGTTTTACCAGAAGGGGGTTGTTGGCGGACCTTGAGCGCCCTGCAGAAATATGATGGGGACAAATCTCAGACAGCAGGGCGGGGCGAGACCGGAGAGGAGACTGTAGAAGACAGGAAGACCACCAACCTGTCTGCGGTGAGAGAGTGAGAGGCCCAAAGACTCAGCCTCATCGTGGGAGATGTCAATGATCCGAAATTCCTTGGTTTCCACAGCATGAAGCTGAGAAAGGTGGGAGGCAGGAGCACCAGCCCAGAGGGGAGAGCAGTACTCCATCAGGCTGCGGACAAAAGCTTTGTAAGTGGTCAGGAGCTCAGGTGGGCTGAGGAAAGACTTTGCACGATGGAGGATTCCCAGTTGGCAACTGGCTTTGGAGGCGAGGTTGGAAACGTGGCTTTCCCAGGAAAGATCATGGCAGATAGCCATGATCTGCCCAAGTTCCTCAACATTGGAACCCAAGGATGTGTGCCTGGGCTGATGATGTAGGCCTTCCATTCTATTGATAGCATCAGAGGTGCTCGGATTTTGGAGCTGGAGGATTTTCAATGATATTTTTGTTTTGAATTGCAATTATTCTAATATTTTAAATTTCTCTGTTATAACTTGTTCTCACACATAGCTGCTCTCCATGTGTAGGATTTTAATTTTGACGAACATGAGCATTCTCTTCGTGAAAGCGTTCAAGTTCGACACCAGACGTACATAATTATGTCAGGTCTCTCTCTCTCTATCGAGTGCAGCCTGTGGCTGCTGGTTGCATCATTGGTTGGGACGCGGCTATGCCGCTGATGCAGTGTCCCCCTTACCAGTACACTGGTGCTCATTTTGCCGACCTCGGAAGGATGACAGGCTGAGTCAACCTCCTGGTGTATTTTTAATTAAGCGGTCAACGGGGCTTGAACTCAGGACCCTAGGATGCCAAGCCGCCACCCTAACCTCTAAGCCAATACCAGGCTTATTATGTCAGGTAACAAATATATTTGGTTGGCTCCTGCACTGCAACAGGCTATCATGGCATGCCATTAAGCGGAGCTTCCCTCCGACCCACAAGCTCCGTGTGTAAACGGCTTTATTCTAGGATCTTAGGCAGGGGTGCAAACTAACGGCCGCCCAGTCGCCAATGGCGCCTAACTTTTGTGCTGGGCGGGTACACAATACTGCCTTACCTGCCCGGCTGGCGAATCACCAGTGATTCCTGTTATTTTGTACGATTTGTACTCGCTTCTCTACTAGTTTTCTCAAGTAGAACTACTGTTTTTGTCCGCAGAAATCCTTAAAAATCACCGGTAATTCTGTGGCGGCCATTTTGTCCGTTTTCATCTCGTTCCAAATTGCGCGAGATTTGACGGTTTGGCGCGGTTCGGACGCATTTTCTCATGCCCAGGTTGCAGTGTTGGGCACAAAAGCGATAATCCGATAACAGATAATTATCGAAGTTAACTTTTTTATTGGACTATTATCGGAAGTTAACTTCCATTTATCTTTATCGGACCAGTTAACTTCCGATAACTCAATTTTTTTCCGTCCGATAATGTCCGTTAATTTTTTGTCCGATAACATTTTTATCGTTTCCGGGTCGCATTTCGCCGAACTAATTATCAAGGAGGAGAAAAATGTACATGATTATAGATTACTTGTTTTACAAGATAATGCTGAATCAGGCTGCCGCGTGAAGAAAAATGGAAGTAGAAGAAGAAGAAGAAGAAGCCTTGCAATGGCGACTTCCTCAGCCATGCGGATGCTAGGCTCTGCAGGTACTGGGTTTGGTCAAGGTTGGGAAACGTACAGATCGGTTAATTCAAACACAAGGACGGTCTAACCTTTGGCAGAGCGACGGACAATCGGACATGAGTGTTGAGGCGTGGAGATACTGTCGCGCCATGTTTGTAACTGTTCTCGGTGTGTTTGTAAGGTCGTGCCTCATTTTTGAATTAACGGTGCCTTCCTGTTTGTGTGCGCAGCGTTCCGCGGACCTATTCCCGTTGGTCTTTCGGTAAGAAATGGACATTAATTTGTTGGATTCACAGTGTCCTTGACCCGTCCCGTTAACCTCCCAATGCATGTTGGACTCCGTCCGGTTAAACGTGCTGTGTGTGCTGTGTGTGACGACTCTTAGACTCAAAAAAGACACATAATGCTTATTTTATTCTTGGGTTTAGCATAAATAAGCCTTTTCCATGAGTTTTGAAGCTTTTTCCTTGTTTTTTTTTGAATTTTTGTTAAAAAGTAGTTATCGTTAACTTCCAATAACTTTGTATTGTAATTATCGTTATCGAAGTTAACTTTTTGGTTATCTGTGCCCAACACTGCCAGGTTGGTTAAATGAGTGAGTTTCATGGGTGAGGTTAGATGAATGAGTGAGTTTGATGAGGCTTTTGGGTTGATAAGTGAGGTTAGATGAATAAGTGAGGTTGGGTGAATGAGTGAGTTTGATGGGTGAGGTTCGGTGGATGAGTGAGTTTATATGTGATGTTGTGTGATCGAGTAGTACCCCCACCATTGTCCATCACCCACAACCCCCCCCTCCACCCCATCGACCATCAGCCGCAACCACCTCATCACCCACACAAAAAGGTCCCCCCCCCCATCACCCACAACCTCCACCTCCCTGCATCATCCCCCCACCCCCCACCCCACTCATCAAACTCACTCATCCATCCATCCAACTCACTCATCCACTCAACCTCCTCCATCAAACTCACTCATTCTGCAAACCTCCTCCATTAAACTCACTCATCCAACCAATTTCACTCATCAAATTCACTCATCCAACCAACCTCACTCATCAAACTCACTCATGCGAGTATATTAAAAGTGTTTGATATCAAATTTGTAACTTTTGTCTTTATTTTATTGGGCCGGTAGAAATTCTGCCAGGTCGGTAACTTTTTCTAGTGACCGGCCTTGCTGGCCGGTGGATAAAAATGTTAATTTGCACCCATGTTAGGTATGATAATGTCGCCCCAATAATCTTTTGGTAGTATTGTTTGGAACTCATGGACCTGTATATCCCCTGTGTAATAAGCTCATCTCTTCAGTGCGTACTCATTCCTCCCGTGTTAGAGGATCAGGAATCTCAATGGCTCCATTGCAGGCTATTGTGTTTCGGTCAAGCTGACTCGGCTCTGCTGATAGCAGCTTGATCACATTCCTTTTCTGCTCGCTTGATCAACTCGGATTAGTCTCGAGCTCCATCCTGAAAGAACACCATAAGCACGTACTCACTGGCTCAAACAATACAATAACGAAATAAATGGAAACAGAAAAGTTTTCGTAAAAATGTCCACTTGATATCCAAAAGAATGATGACCTTGAATAAAAACAACAAGGGTTTGCAAAATGACCCCGACACAAAAAGTATTGCACCTGGGGAGTCGTTATGGTGACATCGAAGATCGACTTTGACATACCATTTAGAAACATTGCATAGCTCTTTACAAATGTCGACTTGATGATAATGGGGAAGGGCAGATCAACAACAACAACAATAACAACAACAACAACAAAAAAATTGGAGTCCTCAGTTGACCCCTACGAGTGTCATTTGGTTTCGAAGTGGAATGTACGGACTCTACCATAAGCCTTTGATAATGAGAAATGAAACCTCGGATTGAGTTGTGAACAACGTAGACTCGTATATTATTAGCTCCTGATAGCTGAATCCTTGCTAACCGAGCCCAAATATTTGCTCTGCTTTCCGTCAAAGTACGGAATTTGTTGGAGGGTCCATGACATGCCGTTTCTGTTGGCGATCAAAACCTTTTTGTATATTTAACTTGGAGCAAGCATTTGTGTACATACTACCTTGGAAATCGTCGCAATCCCACTATGGCTCTGACCTGCAGATTTGCTCTCATGATGTACCTTTGAGGACTGCATTGCCAATCGGCTGCACTGTCCTTGCAAACCTTATGAAGACGCACTTGCTGTAAAGTATTATTAGACGAGGTAATTCCCAGGTCAGCATCCTGCTCCTTTGCCTTTTATACAATGATCTGTGGAGTAAGTACAGAGAGATGATAATTTATGAAACATGTGGGTGGGGGGGGGGGTATGGAGGTTGGAGAGGCTACCTGTATCTTACAAATACATAGAACTTGTCAGATTTATATTTTGTTTGCAATTATTGGCTGCTCCAGAAGGGATGGGGGAGGCATATATATCTATTCTGATGTTATTCTCGGGTCTAATATGACCGATATATCCCAGCGGCGATCTGAAGTTAAAAGCCATTTCAAGTTATTTATTTCGATAACTACATTTGATTTGACCAAGGTTGCCGATTTTAAGTGGAGAATGGGCTTGACTCGTGACCCCAGTTAAATACAGTATTTTAAAAACCAAAAATTTGGATACAGAGTCGATGCTCGTGGAAGGGCAAGTGCACTGTATGGAACAGGATGTACCAGAACAAAAAGAACAACAGAGAGAAAGAGAAAGGGAGGGGGGTAAAATGCCAACAGCAGAGTTGAGAGGGGAGACTTGGGACAAACAATGGGGAGGGGAGGGGGTGAGGAAAGGACACATGAGGTGGACAGGATGGATCCAGGAGGGAAAGATGGAACCCTGGAAGGAGGGCTTGAGGTTGGGTGGAGGAGGGGATTAACGAGGGTAGAAAAGATCATGGTTTTCAATTGAAGACGATCTGAGATGGTTGGGAACTGCTGTCTTGAAGACCTGGAGGGAAGTGAGATTGAAGAGAGTGTGGATGTTGGTTCCACAGATGGGAAAAAAAGGGATCAAATGAGTGGAAGTGAGCAGTGATCCTGAATTTAGGTATTTTCACCAGAAGGGGTTGATGGATGGACCGTGTGTGTCCTGCAGAAAGCCGAGGAAGGCGGGGGGATAGGGGGGAGACAAAGCACAGAAAGAGCAGAAGGGTGCAAGACCAGAAAGAAGGTGGTAGAAGACCGACCACCTACCTGTCTGTGATGGGTTTTTTATTAGTTTATTTATTTTTAATTGACTAAGCACTGACAATGAATATCAGTGCCCACTTGTATCATGAAAATGGTACAAAAGTGTTTTTTTTTGTGTTTTTTTTTTTTGTATTCAATGTCGAGGCTTGAAAAACAGCTTACGCAGTGAACATACAACAAGGGAAACTGGAGACAAGAGGGGTGGGAGAGGGAAGCACAAAACAGTGCTTCAGAGACATAAGAATTATGGAACAGAGAACATAAGGAACAGAGACATAAGGAGAACTAGCATAACCCGCGCTCTGCGCAACATGTTGGGGTGGGTGTGTGTGTTTGAGAAAGGAACTGATGCAGAGTATCAGTAGTATTTTTACTTTAATGCAGTAAGTGGAATACAATGTTCAAAGTACTTCTTGATACACAATGTTTTGGGTTATAGCATTGTCATTGTGGAACCCTTGTTTTGTAGTTGGTATAATTTGCACCGTAATGTCCGAGAACCAACGTGATCGTGAGAAGGCACGCGGTGGCGGTGTGGTGGGCGGATCACAGCTGAAGACGGCAGTGCTGCCACGTATAGGTGGGAAGCTAAAGACGGCAGGTGCGCTGCCACCTCCACCGATACTTCAGACACAATAACAACCAAAGGACACAAAGCCAAATGCAGTAACCGTTTTTGGCACGATTTCACTGTTTCAGAACCATTTTATTTACTTTTTTTTGTACCATGCACCTCATATGGTCTTTGAGATAATGTAAGCCGAATATCACGTTACTCGAGCGCAGAACAAAGTCGAAGATAGCGCGACACGAAACCACAAACTCGGAAATAATATATAAGATTATGGAAGGGAGAGGGATGGGGTGGGGTTCATGGGGAAAACAAGATGGACACGACAGGGACTTTTAAGTCCTTACACTGCATGGACTTTCACGAAGGAAAGCAGGGAATTCGAAGGAGGTGGGTTTGGGATGGATTAACGGGAGTAGAAAAGATCGTGGTTTTGGATGGGGAAAGATTAGAGATGGTGGTGAACAGCTGTTTTGAATATGTGGATGGAAGAGTGGGATTAAAGAGAGTGTGGAAGTTTATTTCAAAGGTGGGAAAAAAGATGAATGAAAGCGTGAAGGTGAGCAGTGATTGTTGATTTTGGTAGTTTTACCACAAGGAGGTTGCTGGCGGACCTTGAGCGACTTGCGGAAATATGGGGTGGGGGGGAGGACATATCTCACACAGGGGGGGACAGATCTCAGACAGGGGGTGGGGTAGGACATATCTCAGATAGGGGGTGGGGTGGGACATATCTCAGACAGGGGTTGGGGTGGGACATATCTCAGACAGGGGGTGGGGGGACATCTCAGACAGGGGGTGAGGGGGGACATATCTCAGACAGGGGGTGGGGGGACATATCTCAGATAGAGTGTGGGGGGGGGGTTGGCGAGGTCGGAGAGGACACGGCAGAAGACAGAAATACCACTGACCTCCCTGTTGTGAGAGACCCAAACTCAGCCTCATCGTGGGAGATACCAATGATCCTAAATGACATGCTTTCCACAGCGTGAAGCCGAGAAAGATGAGAGGTGGGAGCACCAGCCCAGAGGGGGGAAGCAGTGCTCCATCAGGCTATGATGAAAGGTTTGTACGTGGTCAAGAGCTCAGGTGTGCCACGGAAGGACTTTGCACGTTGGAGGAATCCCAATCGGCAACTGGCTTTGGAGGTCAGCTTGGAAAGATGGCTTTCCCAGGAAAGATCATGGCAGATAGTGAGACCCAGAAGTTTGAATGAAAGGACCTCTTCCAGAGGATTGTTGAGAAAGTAGATGGGGGGGGGGGTTCCAGACGGTCCTTTCGGAAAGACGTAGTGAGAGTGTGAGATTTTTCAGGTGGTTGGGGAAGAATTGAATTTGCAGTGTCATCCACTGGACAAGGAACATGCCACCCACAGTTTCTGTGACACTGCAGTACCTACCCTCTTCCCCACGGGTGTAGTTTTGTGGTTGCCATTGGCTAAGTACTAGCTCATCCATCATCAAGGGTTCCATTACCCCTCTCAACTATTTGATTTGCCACAAACCAGTACAATCGGTTGGGTGCTTTTTAGGAGACACCATTTCCTTATTGAATGGCCTTTGGCTCCTGAAGGAAGCTCATCCACCCTTTGTTAGTTGTTTTTAGTCCTGGCAGAGTGTCACAGTCCCCCTCCCCACTAACAAAGCCAGTGAAGGGTGTCGGCTTATTCGCCAACAGGCCAACCATGTGGCAGGTAGCACTGGTTTACATGTTACCAGTGACAGTCCCAAAAGACTGACCTCGCATGATTGCGAAGTGATAGACCAATAGACTTTGACAGTTTGATTATTTTAGCAATGCGACTTTTGTATTTTGAATGCTGATCATTTACAAGTTAGCCATGCCTGTTCCTGAGGGTGTGTTTATCTGCATATAGATCCACTTGTAATCTATATTGTTCATTCTAAGGTATTTAAAACTGACGTCGCACGCCCATAGCTTTTCACCCCAAGGAATTGGGTTATAAATTTAACATTTAAAATGCAAATGCTAAATTAGAAGTGTTTTTTAATATATAAGGGGTCATACCACAGGAGCTTGTTGTGTGAATGGGGCTACCTTGACCAGTACCCCGGTGAGGCTCTGCATTGTGTTTATTATTACCTATGCTTTTTGGGGGAAAAATTATAAAATGGGGGCAATATTGTAATCGGCTCTGTCTGTCTGTCTGTCCGTCCGTCCATCACTGGGTGTGCTCTGGCTTTCAAAAGGGATTAGCCACTGTGGCTAATCCAGGTTTAGAATAAATAGCCACAAATTTTATTCAAAAGTTTTTTTTTTTTTTTTTTTTTTTTCTTTTTTAGCAATATGAAATAATAAGTTAATTTTAAGGTGGATGTGTGAGTTTGATGGGTGAGGTTGGTTGGATGAGTGAGTTGGATTGTTCAGATTGGTTGGATGAGTGAGTTTGACGTGTGAGATTGGTTGAATGAACGACCATCAGGGGAGGTGGTGATTGTGAGGGATGGTGGTGGTGGTGTGTGTGTGTGTGTGTGTGTGTGTGTGTGTGTGTGTGTGTGTGTGTGTGTGTGTTATGGTTGTTGTGCCTTTAGTGGGGGATGGGGGTGGTTGTGGACCAGGATTGGACCAACCTCATTCCAGTCAAACTCACTCATCCAACCAATCTCACCAACAACTTCACTCATCCAACCAATCTCACACATCAAACTCACTCATACAACCAATCTCACCCATCAACTTCACTCATCCAACCAACCAAAGTCACCTATCAAACTCACTCATCCAACCAACCTCACACATCAAACTCGCACTTCCAACCAATGTCACACATCAAACTCACTCATACAACCAATCTCACCCAACAACTTCACTCATACAACCAATCTCGCACATCAAACTCACACTTCCAACCAATGTCACACATCAAACTTACTCATCCAAACAAACTCTCTCATCCAAACAAACTCGTCCTAATACAGGTACTACTACTGATTGTGTCAAAACTCACCTGGCAACCACTGACCCAACGAAGCATCTAGCGCCGAATCATGCCGAATCATTCTGGAAAAAAAAATAAAAATAAAAATTTGAGACGACAATCATGGGAATCATGCGTAATTTCGGTCGATTTTTTTTTTAATCATTATTATTTTTTTTTTACGAGAAACTAGTTTAAAACAACGAAAGTTAGTATATATAAGCTTGTACGAAATCACGCGTGATTCCCGTAATCAAAACGTACAAAATGGCGGCCGTCTCAACGAAGGTTGAATTCTGTGCTAAAATCACCCAAAATTCGTCTAAAACTGGTAAAAAAAAAAACCACTAAAACATGAATTAGCCACAGTGGCTAATGGGTGGTTTAAAATATTAGCCACAGGTAAGGGGGATTCTCCCTGTGGCGACGTGGCGAGTGGCAGCGCACACCCAGATCATCATGCTATCTCCTCAAACGGTTGTGTCGAAATTCAACAAAGTTGGTAATTATGATCACCACATGGCAAGAAGGTGTAAGAGCAGGATCATTTTTGGCCCTGCCCCCATGGGGGCTCTGTGGGGGGGCATTTTAAAACATTTTGAAATGAAACTTTGTAGATGCAATTGACATTGGGGGACATATGATCCATGCCTCATGGGGACTGAGGGTCACAGGGTCAAAACGGGGCAAAAATATGTCTTAACTGAAAATTTGATATGGGTCATTCTTGGTGGAGGATTCTGCAGTCTTTTTACTTTGCTCTAGGTGGGAAGCATGGGGATTTGCGGTGGAGGTGCCGTCGACTTCGCTGTAGCTTGTTTTGCTAAAGTGTACCCTTCCCTCTCAGTTTGGAGAGTATTCAAGGATGTCTTCCTGGGAATGCAATACGCTTGACGGTTTGCCATCGTTTACACCTGCGCAAGGTCAGCGCATGATCATGACATTTGGTTTTGGTTAGGGTACCGGCACACCATATTCTTCTCATTTTAAAGGCTCTTGTATCTTCAACGTCTTCAAGTATAAGCTAGGTGGGTGATAGCGACCTGGCTCTGTCTGAAGTAGAATAATTTGTGCTCGTACGGTGAAAGCAGTTTCTGTGTAATGCGTTGTATTTCACTGTGGTGGTATTGCAACACTGTCTCTCCATTTTGTGCAAGGCTCTCATTTGCTTGCCATTTAAGTGCAAGCTGTTAACTTGCAAAGAAGTTGCATTTTGCAAACTTTC
Organism: Eptatretus burgeri; assembly: GCF_056783735.1. Taxonomy (NCBI): domain Eukaryota; kingdom Metazoa; phylum Chordata; class Myxini; order Myxiniformes; family Myxinidae; genus Eptatretus; species Eptatretus burgeri. The sequence goes on from NC_140961.1 coordinate 22,766,154, forward strand.
ATTTAAAAAGATAATCTGTACTCTTTGTACACTTTTGTTCTCTCTTGTCCACATCTTTTGCCATAATTTTTATCTCGATATACTGTAGTCTGTTTTGTTAGAGATTTTTGAAGCCTTTGGTCGTTTTTAACCACTCAATACAACTGTGCATGAAGTTGTACGTTTGCTTTCCGTTTCCTCATTTGTACTTTTCATTACGTTGAGCTAAATTGGTGGAAAACAACTTTGTGTTCTTTTACCAATCTACTAATGTGATGTCATTTCACTTGTTAATAATGAGATATTTATCTGGTGTTGGCTTAGTGGTTCGGGTGGCTGGCTTGGGATCCTGGGGTCCTGAGTTTGAGCCCCGTTGGCTGCTGAATTAACACCAGGTGTGGTTGACTCAGCCTGTCATCCTCCTGAGGTCGGCAAAATGAGGATCAGTGTGCTGGTAGAGGGGCACAGCTGTGCTCCAAGAAATCGTCGGAATGGCGACGCGTCCAAGATTGTGCCAAGTAGCCAAGGAAAAGCTGCTTTGGCAGTACCAATACTCTGTTCAAGAGTATGGTCCACAATTAGACATTTATTGTGATATTGCCTCGAGTGGCTTTATGGTGATGTGGGTAGAGCCCGTGTACATTCCCCTCACTGGTGTGGGTTAGATTTCCATGTCTGCTTGGCGGAAATTTCCACCCCCTGCGACGGAGTGCCCCCATCTGGTCCAGGTTGATTCTTGGCTATGATATCGTTCACAACTCGTCATGCGGGCCTTCATGCTCTGTTGAGAGGTATGGCCCTCCATTACTACCATCACCACCCCACCATGTTGGTTCCTTGCTCATATCACTTACATATTATTAAACTTGTTTCCTCTAAACTCAATAATAAACAATTCTATAATAATAGAAGAAAAAAAACAGTCAGAAACGCCACCTTCTCTTTGTCTCAAACTTTCACAAAATTACCTTCTTGCTATTATCATTGTACATCGCCCCTCCCTATTCCATCTCCAGGCACTGCCCGATGTCATCGCCAGGTGTGAAGTTCTTCGACTCCTGGCAATGACTCTCGGTAATTATGATTAAAATTTTCACTCTCACTGAAAGGGCGTACTCAGTTTTCACTCTGTTTGTTTCTTTGTTTGTTTGTTTGTACACTTCCCCTCCCTATTCCATCTCCAGGCACTGCACGACGTCATCGCCAGGCATCCAAGGCACCCAGTGATGACATGTGCCGAAATATTCAGTTTTCACTCTGTTTGTTTCTTTGTTTTCTTGTTACTTATGAAATCTTTAGATTTCGGAAGTATATTGATGCTTTCCGTTTCTGTTTGTTTGTTTGTTTGTTTGTAGGCACGATAACTCGAGAACGGAAGAAGCTACCAATGTCGAATTACACCACGTGATTCAGGAGGGTGATGGCTAGTGCTGATTAGATTTTGGTCAAAATCGGTCAAAGGTCAAGGTCACAGTGAGGCCAAACATAATTCCGTAAATTAATGTGGAGAAATGGAGTATTTGCTTCGCTCAACGTAACGAGTTCGTTTTAACTTCGATTTTAATTTTGTCTTCGGTTTTTGCAATCGCTTAGGACGCTTAAAACTCGGTTGTCGAAATTCTGGTAAAAATCGGATGTTTTGGAGACGTTTTAAGATTGTATAAAAAATATTTCACTCCACGCGTCACGGGTCGTCCCATGATGCAGTGCACTCGAGCAGACGCGTCGTTGAGTGACGTTAAGGTTTTGCTTGGAGAAATGGAGATTTTTTGCTTCGCTCGACATTACGAGTTCGTTTTAACTTCGATTTTAATTTTGTCTTCGGTTTTTGCGATCGCTTCGGACGCTTAAAACTCGGTTGTCGAAATTCTGGAACAGCGATGAATAACTGATGTATATAATAAATAATAAGTCTTTTATCAGATTCTTCTGAAAAGTAATACACCTTTTATCTGGCATATCCTGCTGGGACTGAATCACTTTTTTAAAAATAAAAACAAAAAAATGGAATTTTTATAAGAAATCTAGTTTTTGTCTGGGACTCATTATATCTGCAAACCACAGTGTAAAATCGTAGACCACAATGAATTCAGAATTCAAGCTCCCCTTGGGCTTCTGACTGATTCATGCTTTTATTAGACAAGGTCAGAGGTTAAGTTGACAATTTCGTAAGTACCAGTCTATGACTGCTTGTTTGTTTGTTTGTCGGCACGATAACTCGAGAATGGAAGAAGCTACCAATGTCAAATTACACCACGTGATTCAGGAGGGTGATGGCTAGTGCTGATTAGATTTTGGTCAAAGGTCAAGGTCACAGTGAGGTCAAACATCCAAAATATTAGATTTTTGATGGTTTGGTACAGAATCATCGTAGAAACTTCTGGTTTGCGTCGCTACCTTCTCCAGAGACAGCTTTTATTAGACAAGGTCAGAGGTCAAGTTGACGATTTCGTAAGTACCAGTCTATGACTGCTTGTTTCTTTGTTTGTAGGCACGATAACTCGAGAACGGAAGAAGCTACCAATGTCAAATTACACCTCGTGATTCAGGAGGGTGATGGCTAATGCTGATTAGATTTTGGTCAAAATCGGTCAGAGGTCAAGGTCACAGTGAGGTCAAGCATCCAAAACATTCGATTTTTGATGGTTTGGTACAGAATCATCGGAGAAACTTCTGGTTTGCGTCGCTACCTTCTCGAGAGACAGATTTTATTCAACAAGGTCAGAGGTCAAGTTGACGATTTCGTAAGTACCAGTCTATGACTGCTTGTTTGTTTGTTTGTAGGCACCATAACTCGAGAACGAAAGAAGCTACCAATGTCAAATTACACCACGTGATTCAAGAGGGTGATGGCTAGTGCTGATTAGATTTTGGTCAAAATCGGTCAAAGGTCAAGGTCACAGTGAGGTCAAATATTCGATTTTTGATGGTTTGGTACAGATAACTCGAAGGGAAGAAGCTACCAATGTCAAATTACACCACATGATTCAGGAGGGTGATGGCTAGCGCTGATTAGATTTTGGTCAAAATCGGTCAAAGGTCAAGGTTACAGTGAGGTCAAACATCCAAATAAACCAATGTCACCTGCAGGGTGACTCGTACCTTGCCAAAAGGTGACCACGTGTGACTTCTTTAAGGTCACACTGAGGTGAACAGAGCTGCTATCCACCAGGAGCGACTCCTTGAGGAATATCTGCCTACGAGAGATTCCGATGAGAATCGTTCTACAGAGTAACCATGAAAAATATGCCTTTGCCTCATGACGTCATAATGTCTCAAGCTTGACATATCTAGAAAACACTCATCGAGGTGTTCAATTTGAGGTACTACACGATATGGTTCCTAAAACTTGAAAATTTGACCTTGGGGTCAAATATGTTTGACCTTAGGCGTTAACCATGAAGGTCAAGGCCAATCGCCACCAAAAATTAATCAGCTGAGCACCAGACCATGAACTATATTTCCATGAAGTTTGAAGACTATCCGATCAAAATTACTCAAAAAATAAGGGTTTCGTCGACTCCCCTGATTTGCGACAAAGTGACCTTGACCTTTGACCTTGACCTTGAAAATTTTGTGCGCTGAAAGGGACCTCTATAGGCCTCTGATATGCGAAGTTACAAAAATTTCCAATGATAACTGTGCTCTGCAGAATTTTTTATACGTGATTGCAGACAAAAAAATAATAAAACCATTGTCACCCTTAGGTTGACCTGTATCTTGCCAAAAGGTGACCATGTGTGACTTCTTTAAGGTCACACTGAGGTGAACAGAGCTGCTATCCACCAGGAGCGACTCCTTGAGGAATATCTGCCTCCGAGAGATTCCGATGAGAATTGTTCCACAGAGTAACCATGAAAAATGTGTTTGCCTCATAACGTCACCAAATGACGTCATAATGTCTCAAGCTTGGCATATCTAGAAAGCACTCATCGAGGTGTTCAATTTGAGGTACTACACGATATGGTTCCTAAAACTTGAAAATTTGACGTTGGGGTCAAATGTTTGACCTCAGGCGCTAACCATGAAGGTCAAGGCCGATCGCCACCAAAAATTAATCAGCTGAGCGCCAGACCATGAACTATATTCCCATGAAGTTTGAAGACGATCCGATCAAAATTACTCAAAAAATATGGGTTTCGTCGACTCCCCTGATTTGCGACAAAGTGGCCTTGACCTTTGACCTTGACCTTGAAAATTTTATGCGCTGAAAGGGACCTCTATAGGACTCTGATATGCGAAGTTACAAAAATTTCCAATGACAACTGTGCTCTGCAGAATTTTTTCTACGTGATTACAGAGAAACAAACAAAAAAAAAACATACAAGCTGACTAACATATCTTGCAAAAACTTCGTTTTGCCAAGATAAATATGATAACTCGAGAACGGAAGAAGCTACCAATGTCAAATTACACCACGTGATTCAGGAGGGTGGTGGCTAGCGCTGATTAGATTTTGGTCAAATTCGGTCAAAGGTCAAGGTCACAGTGAGGTCAAACATAATTCCGTAAATTCATGTGGAGAAATGGAGTATTTTTGCGTCGATCGACGTTACGAGTTCGTTTTAACTTCAATTTTAATCTTGTCTTCGGTTTTTACGATCGCTTAGGACGCTTAAAACTCGGTTGTCGAAGTTCTGGTAAAAATCTGATGTTTTGGAGACGTTTTAAGATTGTATAAAAAATATTTCACTCGCCGCGTCACGGGTCGTCACGTGGTGCTGCGCGCTCGAGCAGAGGCGTCGTTGATCACGTAAAGGTTTTCCGTGTGCGTGCTGACGGTGTTTTCGATAAAGATGGTGTTTAAAAGTCATTTTTATCCCAATAAAGGTTATCGTCGCATGCCTGACTCGCTAAGCTGTCGGATTATGTAAAGATTGTTGGTGGATGGCCGAATATTACGGTTTTGTGACTTTGATAAAATAATATTAAATAATTGCGTGGAGAAATGGAGATTTTTGCTTCGGTCGACGTTACGATTTTTGATGGTTTGGTGCAGAATCATCGTAGAAACTTCTGGTTTGCGTCGCAACCTTCTCTGGAGACAGCTTTTATTAGACAAGTTGACGATTTCGTAAGTACCAATCTATGACTGCTTGTTTGTTTGTTGTATTTTTTAATTTGTTTGTGCTGGCGATATATCGGCCATCCTTTGAGCTAGGAAGCTGAAATTTGGGCACAATAGTGAATAAGTGCTTTGGCAAAAACAACAAAATTTTTTTTTTGATTAATCAATGAATTGATTAATTACTTTATTTTCTATTTGTTAATTTGTTATTTACTTTCTTGATTATCTGGGCAATATCTCAGGCACCTTTTGAGTTGGGAAGCTGATATTTGGATATGATGGTGACAACGTGATTTGGCTATGGAGGGTATTTCTGATTTATTGATTTATTGATTAGTCAATGGATTCTCTAATTTTTCGATTAATTACTTAATTTTCATAAAATTTGGATGACACTGTGGTGATTTAGGTATGCCATTAGCCAATTGATTAAGAAATTAATTATTTTACGATGATTGTTTGTTTATTTAAATTATGCAATTAATTAATCCATCAATTATTTTACACCGCTCTCCACTAATTCCATCTCATTGTGCTGGATGGCAGCATCGCCGGGTGCTGAAGGCACCCCGGCAATGTCGCGCACTGGAGGATATGTTATTTATTTATTTAGCATGGGGGCGGTTTACTTTGAATGTACCTCTACTTGTTGTTTTTCCTCTTCATTCAGTGACATTCTCCTTGCAATAATGTTCCTCTATTCTGATTTTGGGTTGCATATACAGTGCCTATAGAAAGTCTACACCCCCTTTCAAAATTTTCACCTTTTGTTGCTTTATAGCCTGGAATTAAATTGCATTAAATCAGACTTTTTCCACCTTTAGTTAAACATCGTAATCCACTACTTCCAAGGGAAAAACAAATTCTACAAATTTCAGAAAATTAATTAAAAATACAAAACTAGAATATGCTGGTCTGGTCAGTGCCCCCCCCCCTTTATAAAAGCAATTGTAAATTATCTCAGGTGTAATCAGTCACCGTCAAAATCACAGACCAAGTTAATTGGCCTCCACCTGTGTTAAATTGTAGTGATTCTGATTATTTCAGAATAAAATCAGCTGTTCTTGTCGGTTTCCTCTGCAGGGAAGTGCATTTCACAGCAAAGACTCAACCATGACCATGAAGGAGCTTTCAAAAGACCTCTGAGATAATGTTGTGAAAGGCACAGATGAGGGGATGGGTACAAAAATATTTCAAAGGCCTTGAATATTCCTTGGAGCACAGTTAACACAATCATTAAGAAGTGGAAGGCGTATGGTACCACAAAGACCCTGCCTAGATCAGGCCGTACCTCCAAACGGGATGACCAAGCAAGGAGGAGACTGATCAGAGAGGCCACCAAGAGGCCAATGGCAACTTTGAGAGTGATACATGCCTTTATGACAAAGACTGGTCACTGTGTGTATGTAACAATATCCCAAACACTCCACAAACCTGGCCTGTACGGTAGGGTGGCAAGAAGGAAGCCATTACTCAAAAAAGCCGACCTTCATTCCCATTTGAGGTATGCAAAAACCACTCTGGAGATTATGAAGCCAAGTGGCAAAATGTTTTGTGGTCTGATGAAACCAAGACGGAACTTTTTGGCCGAAATGCAAAGCATTACATTTGGCGCAAGCACAACACAGTACATCACTCAAAGAACACTATCCCTACTGTGATGCATGGTGGTGGCAGCATCATGTTATGGGGATGTTTCTCATCAGCAGCGACTGGGGAATTTGTCAGGATAAAAGGAAAAATGGATGGAGCAAAATACAGAAAATCCCAGAAGAAAACTAGCTGCCCTTTGCAAGAAAGCTGAAATTGGGACGGAAGTTCACCTTTCAGCATGATGATTACCCAAAGCACACAGGCAAAGCTACACTGGAGTGGCTAAGGAACAAAAAGATAAATGTCCTTGAGTGGTCCAGTCAGAGACCCGACCTAAATCCAATGTAATATCTGTGGCATGACTTGAAGATTGCTGTCCATCAACGCTCCCCATGCAACTTGACTGGGCTGGAACAGTTTTGTTCAGACGAATGGACAAATATTGCCCAATCAAGTTGTGCAAAGTTGGAAGAAGCCTATCCCAACAGACTCACAGCCGTAATTGCTGTCAAAGGTGCTTCCACCAAGTATTAACTCGGGGGGGGGGGGGGGGGGATGGACACTCATCCAACCAATATAATCTCGTTTTGTATTTTTAATTAATTTTCTGGAATTTGTAGAATTAGTTTTTCATTTCGAAGTTGTGGGTTATGATGTGTAAATACAGGTAGAAATTTATTGCAATTTAATTCCAGGCTACAAGGCAAAAAAAGGTGAAAATTTTGAAAGGTGGTGTAGACTTTCAAAAGGCACTGTAGATCTTTTCTTGACCACATGGTGACTTATCAATGTGTGTGCCCATCCCTCGGATGCCCATCCCTGCTGGCATTAGCTGGTGGACATTAAAGATTCCATGGTGTCCTTCGTGAAGAGTATGCGAGTTATCACCGGCACCATGAACGAAAAAAACATTCCAAACTTCCTGCCCTAACCTTGCGTCCCCCTGTTCCAAAGGAACGAAGTGCAAAATTGTGGACCCCGAAGGAGGTCGTTACACCCCTTAGCTGGGCATGCGGATTCGTAGTAGTCATCGTGGTATTCTGATTTTTTCAGATAGTTTTATATCTCTCCTTTTCTTTGTCCACAACAGTGGTTTCTTTTGGGGGTTTTTTATACATGGTCAAGGCTCGTAGAAGAGCTTAGGGCACAGAACAGATCAGGACACAAAAGGAACAGCAAGCGAAAGGGGAAATGCCAAGAGCAGGGCTGAGGGAGAAAGTTGATGGTTGTCAGGTTGTCATGAAAGGAGAATGACTACTCAAATGTTAAGAACAGAAGAATCCTAAATGCTTTGAGAATGGTCAAATAAATGGAACATGTCTTTCAAGCCTAGCAAATCTGTCTCACCCTGTTGTTCTTGAAGGATGGTCAAACGAACTTACTTTTCTATTTCCATGGTCAGCTACTGGAAGACGTCCAGTGTCTTGTACATCCTAGCTTCACAATCAGCCATGACCTCTCCTGGGTTAACCATGTGGCAAGGCTGACCTCTAAAGCCAGCGATAGACTGGGCATCCTCCATCATTCCAAGTTATTCCTTTGGAAATTAGAATTACTCACAGCATATAGAGTACTGCGAGCTCCATGATGGGCTCCAAACCCAGAATGATATCTCTCTTTTGGATTCTGTGGAATCATAAAGCTCTCAAAATTATTGAAATCTCCCATGATGAGGTCAGGTCAGGTAAGGGAGCACGCACCGGAGCAGCGCGTCGCTGCATCCACTTTCTGCCGGAACTCCAGGTAAGGGGCCTCCATCTGGCCAATCCCCAGGCAGATGTCTGGCCCATCCCCATTTCCATGAGATGCCGATCAACCTGCTACAACCATGAGGAATGTGGTCGGCCCATTGGCCTCCTCCATGCACGAGGCTCCCGAGAGAACCGAGAGAGAGAATCTGGTGAGCAGGATCAGCATCAGGAAAATGAGGGACATGTCCATACAACCGCAGCTGACACTCACAGACTATGTAGGTAACAAATCTCATTTGAGTCTCTCTCAGCAACCGCTTGTTGGACACAAAGTCCGACCAGTGATAGCAAGGATTCTCCGAAGAGACGTGGTACCAAAGGAATTAAGTCTCCGTCTCAGATCCCTGGTCAGAGTCCAAGTTTCACATCCGTAGAGCAAGACTGGAAGCACAAAGGACCTCAAGACTCAGATTTTCGTCGTCTTGGACAGGTACCAACAGCATCACTCCCCATGATCAAGTGAATCCATGACTGCATAGGCCTGACCCAGACGTCTATTGATCTCTAGCTCACAGCTGGCAGAGACATGAATATCATTTCCTCACCACCTCTTCCTCCTCTTCAATGTCCTCCTCCTTGGAAACCTTGATGATGGCCTCCAACTCCTCTTCAGTCAGCTCCTCACCATGCAAGGCGATTAGCTCCTCCAATTCCTCAGGCTCCATATCGTCAAAACCACCTTCTCTCATCTCTCGTGCCAACCCGGTAATTTTCCGCCTCTCTTCCATGGTGTCGGGAAAACCTCTGGAGTTGTTGACTGCCTGAGGCTATAGGTTTTGCCAGCAAGCATTGATGGCAGAGGCTTTTTACTTCGTCGAGTCATTGATGTCGCCGATGCAATGCTTTATGTTGAAGTCTTTCCAACATTTCTCAATGGTAAGTTCGAGGTGGAAGGTGTAGCAGGTGTAATATGTTTTGAATGTCGAAATTACCCCTTGGTCGAGTGTTTTGATCAAGGAGGTGGTGGTGGGTGGCAGGAAGATGACCTCAAAATTGAGATGGGCCACCTTCAGCCCTTCTGGGTGGTCAGGAGCATTGTCAACCAGCCAGAGGATTTTGAGGAGACATTCTTTCCTGCCAGGTACCTCTCCACCTGAGAGACAAAACAGTTATGGAACCAATCCATGAAGATGGCAGTTGTTACCCACACCTTTCTGTTGTCCCTCCAAAATATGGGCAGAGTGTGGTTATTTTTGTCCTTGAGAGCAAGTGGGTTTCGGGAACAGTACAGCATCATCGGTTTGATCATGCAGTCATCTTTGGCATTGGCACATAGGAGAAGAGATACCCAGTCCTTTTCAGCCTTGAACCCCAATGCTGTCCTCTCTCTCCCTTCAAGATGAAATTTCTCACGGGCATTTTTTTTTCCATAATAGGCCGGTCTCGTCTGCATTGAAGACCTGCTCTGGTATGTACCCCTTCTCCTCAATGAGCTGCGTGAGTTGAGTAGGGAAAGTTGCAGCTGCCTCATGGTCCACTGAGGCATGCTCACCTGTGAGCTTTATGTCATGGACACTGTACCGCTTCTTGAAGTGGTCAAATCATCCCCTGCTAGCTCGAAAGGGACTGGGGCAACACACACCCGAATCACCAATCACATCACTCATACCCATATCACTCGTGTTTGAGCACCACCCACGCCAACCAGATTATCGTACATGCACTTTACCTTTTCACGAATCAGTGGTCCGCTTAAAGGCACGTTTTTATGGGCATTGTCCTCTAACCACCCATTCAATACCTTCTCCATTGTTTCTATGTTAACGTCCATGACCTGGGTAACCACTTTGATGCCGGGTACTGTAGTAGACATGACATTTTCGCGAGTCGCCTTCTCGTTTTTTTTTTGTTTTTTTTCATTGTAACGGACAGTCGACTCATTCACGCCATAATTTCTGCCCACAGAGGCTGCACTCTCACTTCTTGATATCAATTCTAGTAGCTCCCCTTTCTAGCTTATGACCATCACTCATGACTCTACTACTCTTGAGCTTTGGGCCCATGATCCAACAGTGAGCGCAAAATGCCCACAAGCTTGAGGAATTGCAGCAGGTCAAGACAGCGGGACGAGCAATGAGTGTGTTGTAGATTCTCGCCCGCGGCGTGCGAACGACCGCGTTTAGCCAATGGCGGCCGTCTCACCCACCGAATGGACAATCCAGTCGCGGCTTTCCAGATCAATGCCGAAAACCAGCCACGGGTGTGTTTTTAACCACACCACAACCTTGTCGGTACTCTACTCGCGCTACAGGGTCCGATCGCCAAATCTTCAATGCACCTAATTATTCGTGAGGGTAGATTACCGAGAGATTGTACATCAACGGGGCCACTGGGACACAAGCCACTTAATGCAGCTCGCTCCGTTTTGGGATAACCGAGCGGGGTGTTATCGCGAGCCCCATTGGACCCGATCACTTTACCGGCTATTTAAAAACCAACTATATTCCGAGTGCAAGATGGCAGCTCAATTAAGGGAAGAGGACGCAATGAACAGGTTTACATTCACACAAGGACATTTATTGTAATAAAGTACATAAGCAGGCATGCACGTATGCAATTAAACAAGGCAAAAAACGTATGCAATTATACAAGGCCAACACACATGACAGGAGAACGACAACCGTTCTACACAATCACTAAACAGTTTTTACTACTTAGTAGACACGGGCCAACGGACACATACGTGCACACACACACCCAAGAAATGGTGGCTGAGGCCTTTAATAATGGGCTCCAGCTTAGAGGACAGGTGAGCTGAAACCCAGAGCCTATCTCGAACCTCTCCACCTCGTGTGGTCTTCAAGTTGTTCGGACCCGAGCTCCAGCGAGAGCGAGCTGGATCCAATCGCCGTGAGCCGCGATCCTTCCCGAGCTCCCGCGAATCCTCCCGCGCTTCTCAACACGTGCTGGTGAGACGAGGAGCCGATCCTTCCCGTCGATGCATCGCTTCCCCGAGGAACCACCTCCAAGAAGAGGTCGATGAGTCGCACCAAGCCGGGAAAAAAAAACGGAGAACAAAGAGCTCCATGAACCAAGAAGAAGAAGAAGCCACCATTCGCAGCTCGAGCCGAGCAACCGGCTCAACTTTCTTCCAAAACAAAGTAGCTCTCCAAAAAGCCTACTGAGCCAAGCAGGACCCGAAGCTCTGCTGAACAACTCCTCTGCAGAAGCAAAAAGCTTCTGAAAGCCTCAACCCTAACCCAAGCCAAACAGGACCCGAAGGCCTGCTGAACGACCACTCAACTCTCCACACGAAAAAAGAAAAGATTTCCTCTTTATCCTTCTCCGCCCCCTCCCCCACGCCCGGCGTGACTCATGCCCTCGTGATCCATCCCCCGCTCAACCACGGGTGGGAGGGAGTTGTTGACGTCATGAATCACGGGACGGAAGGGCTCTTCTTCCTCTTCGTAGAAGAGGGGGAGGGACGTCTCCATTGTTCGCTCCCTAACTATTAAATCGATCCGCAGCGCATCTAATCGATTTCTAAACATTTAAACAATGGAAGGTGAGCTATCTCAGGAACAAGCACTTATAGACATAGCTGATTAAAGGAACCTGTATGTTGTGTGCAATCAAATTCCAAATTCGTAACTAGTGCAAAAACTCCACGAGCACGAGGAAACGATCATGCAAGGAAACTTTATCATAAAGAAAACATTGCGACCTGTTCCAAGTCAAGGAATTTTGAGTAGACTGAACAAAATGGCCACTGCCGTAGTAAAGGCTTCTTTTTTGTGATGAGCACTTCCCTAATTTATCTTCAAAAAGGGTGTTCAAATTTGCCCAAAACACCCAGTTTTCATTCTTGCACACCCTTGGAGTGCCAATAGTATGCAGGCAGAGTTTGGGGCTGCAAGGTTTCATGGTTTTTGAGTTATGGAGGAGACACACTGAGTAACTGACTGTCTCTCTCTCACACACACACACACACACACACACACACACACACACACACACACACACACACACACACACACACACACACACACACACACACACACACACACACTTATCATTATTATCTCTATAATATGTGTGTGTCCTTCTTTCCCTCCCCTCATGCTGCCTTCTTCCCCACCCCTCCCCTTGTGCTGCCTTCTCCCTTCCCCTCCCCCTCATGCTATCCTCCTCCCAAACCCCCCCACCCACCATCCAACTCTCCAGAAGTCGAGGAGAGGAAGGGATGTCAAAGAATGTGTGAATTGGACAAATGAAAGCTTGTTTTTTTTCACAGTTTTTTTTAACCCCCTGGCTTTCGTTCAAGTCCCCCTATCAAACGCATGTCCAGAACACCCCTTTCCACTCCCCACTACCCCTCTCTCCCTCCTCTATCCCTCCCCTCCCCTCCCTCCCTCTCCCCCTTAATAACACCATCAGCGAAGCAACGGGTTGTATTTGCTAGCCATATAGATATAGATTAGGTGTCAAGTCAATGTGAACTGCCAAAACAACTGCCAAGGCATCTCCGTTCCACAGATATCCTGCTCACCTACACCGTTTAATTCCTCTGTTTTTTTCCCCCTGCCTCTGTAACAAACTTCCACACTCTCTTCTATCCCACTCCTCCCTCCAGCTTTTCAAATTCCCTGTTTTCCGTCCTGAAAGTACCTAGAGTACCATTTTGTTTACCCTGTGTACCCTGCCCCATCCCTCTCACTTCCACAGATATCCCATCGTCTTTGTTCTCCACTGTTTTGTGCTTCCCTCTCCCGCCCCTCTTGTCTCCTGCCTTGTTATGTGTTTCTGAGTATTAGCTGTTACACGAGTCTCGACGCCGTATCCAAAAAAAAGCATTTGGTGATGCTTCAGGACTAACACATTCTGTTAATCTTGGTTCCAAGTAGCTCTCATCCCCATCTTGGCGTATCTTGTCTAACTTACCAAGCAACATTTCTGGCTCGTCAGCATCATGCCTTGCAAAGCTGTGCCCTTCAGTGAGTTCTGAATAAGTTAATGTCAGGTTTTCAGGTTGACTCGGCAAAACTGTACACTTCTCCATTACAAATGGAGCAAAGTTGCTCATTCTAACTTGTCTGATCAGTCTTGCCTCGGCTTCTGCAATTAAGAGCAATTTATTCGAGCTCAAACTGAACTGTACACAAGGAGTTACAAGGAACTTCAATGCTGGAGGAGGCCATTAAGCCCATCAAACCTGTGTATTCCTGCCAATATCCAAGTGCTCCCCTATTCCCACTGCTAATAGGTACCTATCTATAACTCGAATTTAAAACTACTTTCTACCTTTTCTGTTGCCACTACCTTTCCAGGGAGACCATTCCATCTATTAACTACTCTTTGAGTGAAAGAACCCGACCTTACGACCGTATAAATGCTTCCTCTTTACTCTGAAACTGTGGTCCCTGGTCCTGGCACACATGGAACCTGAAGGACGAGCACAAAAAGTTGCTTCAACAAGAAAATGTTTTCGGAAGCATTAATTTTTATGAGTTATAACAACTTTTCTTGTATTGTGCTTCTAATTTTGTACATCTGTATTTATGATGTGTGATCAACTTAGTATTGATCAATGACAGATGGCTTTTGCAGTTATGGTCGTTGATCTTCCAGATATTTTCGTTGCATGTCCTGTCCTGTTCTGGGTAAGCCATAAAGTGTTATTACATTGAATTACATGACTGAACAGACAAAAATAAAGTTTGTTTTTTTAATATAACAATCTGTCTGCTATCCCTTGACACCAGGTTGCTAACGGGTCTTTGTCTATTTATATGTCTCTGCCACCGAAGGTGAAGGAGGTTATGTTTTCACCCCTTTCTGTCTGGCTATTTGTTACTTGAAAAATCGAAAAATTTTCAAGTATATTCGTTCGTTGGTTTTGTTATTACTTGGCAAATTTATTTATTTATTTTTTGACAAGTGTGTTGATCACCTCCGTTTGTTTGTGTGTTTGTTTGTCTGTCCGCTTGCCTCCAGCCCAAACCGCTCAAACGATCGTTCTGAAATTTTCAGAGATTAATAGCACCAACCCTGCGATGGTCCTGCGTTGAAGTTTCGTGAAATTCAGTCGACCAAAAAGGTCCACATAGGCCAATTTGAGCCAATTTTTCTAAAATCCTCAAATTTCATCCGATTGACCTGAAATGTGAACAGAATTTGCACATCAGTTCAGTGAATTCAACCACCTCTTACTTTTGAGGTTATCATAGGTCAAAAGGTCAATATAGGCCATAAGGTCAACCAAAAATAGACCAAATTTTTAAACTGTTTCTAAAATTGTCAATTTTCATCCGATTGACATGAAATTTGAAGACCATTTGCAGATCAAGTCGCTGAATTCAACCACCTATTCATTTTGAGGTAAACTGGCCAAAAGATCAACAGAGGCCAATTTGGGACAAGTTTTCTAAAATCCTCAATTTTCATCAGATTGACTTGACATTTGAAGAAGAGTTGCATATCAGGTCATTGAATTCACCCACTTATTAATTTTGCGGTCAACATGGGCCAAATTTCTAAAATCCTCAATTTTCATCCGATTGACTTAAAATTTGAAGATCATTTTCATGTCAGGTCGCTGAATTCAACTACCAATTAATTTGAAGGTCAGAAGGTCAACACAGTCCTAATTTCTAAAATTATTGGATAGGGCCAAAAACTAAATATATCACTATCTCAAAAAGTTGTGGATGAGTTGTGACAAAACAAAGTGGATGAGTTGAAAAGGTGACAAGTACAAGCGGATTGGATTTTGGTTCGGATGCAGCCCATTGGTGGGATGCAAAACATGAACTGTTCCACCTGGCAGAGGTATGCGCTCTACCAAGTGCCATTCTACTTTGTGCTGTTTTGCCGAGTTGAAACTCTATGAGTGATTTTTCATTCTGTCTGTTTGTCTGTTTGTCTGTGTGCAACATATCTCAAAAAGTTGGAGACAGATCAGGATGAAATTTTGTAGACTGGTTTGACTGGTATGATGAGGACGAACTGATTAGATTTTGGTGAAGATCTGGACCAGGATCTGGCTACTATAACTTTTAAAAATGATTCTTCACCATTGAGAGAAAGGACTCAAAAACGATATACAGCATGATATTTCAAAAATGTATTGGGCCAGATATGTTCTCATGGATCAGGCATTACGGTGTGGAGATATGCACTCTACTGAGTGCCCTTCTAGTTTTGTATTGTTTTGGAGAGGGTTTGACAGTTAGAGCAGTGCGTAGTTCATTGAGGCGAAGGTTTACCACAATTATGAATGTTTCCCAAGCTGCAATGGGAGATTACCTCCTGCCAACGTAGAGAAAACAAAGGTGTCCGATTCCTCCCCTGCTGCTGAACCCAATGGCATTAGGGCTTTGATTATATATGTATATATGCCGCCCGGACATGTCGTCATGTGACGTTAACATTAACAGCTGCTAATCGTCACATGAAGGGTCAAAAAATATTTGGCTCTGTAATTTAGAAAACGCGTTAATATGGAAAACGGCTCGGAAATCAGGTATTATCCAATATATTTTGCTTTGCAACTCACAAAGAGAAACAATATAACCTTTGTAAATCCACTTTGTAACACCTTTTAATATACCTCCACGTTGTAACAACTGCCGACTGTACATCCCAATCGGGACAGGAAATGTACCGCTATTGCCTGTAGGGTGCTCAGCAAGTGGCTTACGCACTTACGCTTACGCACGCACTCAAAACAAGCATTCCCATTAAACTGTGGTCCCTGGTCCATTTCCTGGACACATGGTAAGGAATGGCTGGCCAGGCTGTGGCTGCATACCAGATAGGATCCCTTTAACTTTAAAGCCGGTATTCACCACGCCCACAGCAGTTGAACAAATTTAATGAATTTGTTCAAATAATGACTTTATCCACAAAATAATTGCTATTTTTCATCGAACAACCCTGAGGATGCGCCACGTTGCCTGTTTGTCTGTGCACGCGTCACGTGGTACATCAGTTCACGGTCCGCGCAAACATTATAACTTTATTTTGAAACATCTGCTTTTCACCAGATTTGCTTTGATCCCCTGTAGAGCACCTCACTAAACTTCCGAAAATATCGACACAAATCTGGCAAAGGTATGAATAAGCATTCCCTCTGGGGCACTGGGGGCAAGGTCGAGCAGTGAATGCTTTAAATCATATAACTCAATGAAGCTGGTTAATTTCAGCACGTTCCTAAATCTTTTGTTTACTCAATATAATTCTCCAAACAGTAGAAAAAAAATAAGTTTAATGCTTCGGAAATTTCACATTTTCTTGTGTATGTATGGAGGAGGGACCATAGCCTCGCTTACATAAAGTAAATAGTTATGTTGGCTTGGTTCTAAGATTTATTATTTCTTCAAATTATCAGATTTCATAATAGATTTCGAAACTTATTTAGTCTGGAGCTGGACGATATGGATCTTCAAAGCCAAAAATCATATTTCGATGATATACTTTAGTCCATGAGAGTTAATTGTGGAAAATTGCATCATGTAATGCATGAATTCACTCCAAGGTCCTAACTTGAAAACTGTAGTACTTACAAAAGTAATGTAAACAGCGATTTGTAGCTATGATGAACAGGCATTCGATAATATGAGTGCAGAAAGTGAAAAAATAAACTTTAACGTTAAGAAA
>NC_140961.1:22793142-22865642 GCF_056783735.1 Eptatretus burgeri
GTCGGGCCGGATTTTCGATATTCGCTTTCTTTTCCGTGTCACGTGACTTCAAAGTTGGCAAAAAATGCGAAAATGGCGATTTTCAAAATCTATCTCCTACATTTCTCAAGCGATCTTGAATTTGATTGTGGCATATGAATCTATGGGACAATATCTAAATTTGGTCAGGACGGATTTTCGAATTTCGCTTTCGTTTTCGTGTCACGTGACTTCAAAGTTTGCAAAAACTGCCCTACCTTCAGGAGGCTATATATTCTTTACTGGGCATGGTAAAAGTTAGTGAATGGTGCCATTGCATCGCAGCTGACCTTGTCTTTCATGTCTATTCGAAAGAATACCGATATCTTCGAATACGTACACGTCACGTGACTGAATTTTGCGAAAACTGCTTCATGTAGTTGCAAAATGATGATTTTCAAAATCTATCTCCTCCTACATATCTTAAGTTATCTTGAATTTGATTGTGGCATATGAATCTATGGGACAATATCTAGATTTGGTCAGGCCGGATTTTTGATATTCGCTTTCGTTTTCGCGTCACGTGACTTCAAAGTTGGCCAAAAATCCCTCCTGACCCAAGATCACTACACCCTAGTAACAGGAACTCATGCTTGTTTCTCGCAGACATGACCGTCACTCCCGCACGGGTGTATTTTTAAACTTAGTTTCTATCGATGTGATAGTTTCTATCGCATGTATTGTAAAGCGATTCTCGCTCTTGTTTTACATTATTTGACCTCGGTTTTGTGTTATTTTGCTCATGGTGTTGATTGATGAAGTCAAGGTGGCGATCTATATTTGTAATGGCAAAATAGCACCGGTCATGTGATGCCCACAAAAGAAAAGACTCATTGCATTGGGATAGTGCTCGACCGTAAATTTTATTTTCTTTGGCAGACGACGTCTGCATGCTCCAAAGATTTTCAATCGAGCCATTCCATCTTCAGAACAGGCACAAATAAGAACACGGCAACATGTGTGTACGTGCACGCCCCAATACCGCACGGCGGTGTTAGCGTCAGAACTTGCTTCTTGCTCAATCGACTTGCACAGCTGCTGTTTTGCAATCGTCTGGTGGCTGAGAGCTCACATGCAAATCCAACAATGTCGGCTTATAGCAGTATATTGCGCAGGTGAAAGCTTCTGTATAACAAATGTGCTGTCATTGACGGTCTACAAAATAGTCAGCACGATGCCTTGTAAATCGTTGCAGTCGATTTCATCATTTGAATTGTGGGGTTTATCGATGCATTTATCAACGTCGTCATATAACTTTACAGAAAGAATGCTTACGTTGCTACTTGATGATGCAGTTTGCACGCTGACATTGGCGTTTCAGTATGGGCCGAGCGCTTTTTACCTCTGATTGGAGACTGTTTGGCTGTTTAATTCTGAAACAAGGTAGCAGGCACCCTCAGGTGGTTCTCTGCTTTTGTATCAATCAACAAAGTATCCTTATCGAATCGTGAGGGGCTTTGCTATTTCTTAGATGCCCTAAGGTAACCGAGTGTTTGTTTTTTATAAGGGGGTAGTGTAGTGCACCATCGTCAGGTCCCTGCTCTAGGGGGCAAATTAGGCCAATGCTGAATGCGTTTCACCACCGGGATACCAGGGCATATAACGAACCTGCCACCTTGTTACTGACTATGGGAGTATAATTGTAATTGTATTTATTCTTCTTCTTTAACGGCCACAATTATTCCGATGTTTTTGTGGGGTTTGGCCGGGGGAAGCTTGGGCCAAGTCTTTCACCAACCAGCTGGCTTGGCCTGCCGTTCAACTAAGGTTATGGCAGGACTTTGGAATTTGAAAATGATGCCAGCGATAGCTCACCTATTCTTTACGAAGGACACCGGGGGATGTTTAACGTCCACTGAATTAATGCTTACAGACGGGAATATCAGTTTAACGTCCATCCGAGGGACAGCGCACACATTGATGAATCATCCTGCCTGTGAACACAACTGGATGATAGTTTATAGTTGGGTCTGGGTTTAAACCCGGACTTGGTTTAAATCTGGGTTTACACGTGGGCGATACAGCTTGGCGTGAATACGTGTGCATACCTTTATGCTATCCTGCCAGCTCTAACAAACATTACAGTTGTATTTTTATATATATATATATATATATATATATATATATATACATATATATATATATATATATATATATATATATATATATATATATATATATATATATATATATATATATATATATATATACATATATATATATATATATATATATATATATATATATAATTTGTTCCATATTGAAGCGTAAATTTATGCAAGCATTGAACCAATAGATTACCTCATGATCTCATAAAAAATTTTGTGGCAAGAAATTTATTTTAAAAACTTTCCAGAGCTGACCCCACAAAGTGGTAATGATTGTAGTAGTACTCATAGTAGTTGTTTTCTTGGTATCACATTGGACTCTAATGACGTTTTAACATCTTGATGGACTTTCTGATGTCGGTTGTGTTTACACAACACTCATGTTTGTTAGGTAATCTACTCTGCACACTCCGATTACCAATTGCCAAAAATTGCTGTTAAAGATTTTCCATCACAGGTGTTATAAAGATGAGCAATAAAATCACGATTGGTAGTAAGCTGGCACGATTTCCATCGATGGATGAAGGCTATCAATTTATGGTGTGTGTGTGTGTGTGTGTGTGTGTGTGTGTGTGTGTGTGTGTGTGTGTGTGTGTGTGTGTGTGTGTGTGTGTGTGTGTGTGTGTGTGTGTGTGTGTGTACAGGAGTGGGATGGGGTGTGGGGAGGTTGAGACAAAATTAGAACAGGTAGAGAAAAAGAGAAGGCTGAGTGGGTTGAGAAGGGAACTCAAGGAGACGGAAGAGATTTTTTTATGGGGTGTATAAGACTTGGGGAGAGGGCAATAGTGTTGCTCAACAACAATAGTAGATGTGGCTTCCAAGAGAAGTAAAGAAAACATTTTGTCGAAGCCATTTGTGGTCGACATTAATAAATGTACGAGCCAAAGTGGTTTGCTTTGTAACAATTTATTCTCTTAATTATGAAAAATACCTTTTTTAGCCATCACTTTTGATGGAACCACATGAACCATGTTGTGTTGAATGAGTCGATCGTTTTCAATGACCCTGTCATGTTAATGCTGATGCCTTTTGAGGGCACACCTGAGTTTAACCACATCTTCTCATGGATTATCTGAAACAGACTATGGAATGTAACATTTTTGGGGGGAATGGGTGGATGGGAGGCGAAAGCATTGATATTGTCTCGAGTCGAAGTTCATGCCGATGTCTGTTTTCTGTGTGTACCAGGCACGCGAGTCTTGCCTTGACCGCAACAAACAGCAGTATTGGTGCGAAATGGGCCACTGCTGTGGAGACAAGGAATGCTGTACATATTACTATGAGCTTTGGTGTAAGTGGATTTTTCCTACCCATCTTACACTCATTCGCCACTTCCTGTTCACAACGGCTGCTTTTGTCATCAGTTTATTTTCAGTTGGGACAAATACGTTTCCAATGAATCCTGATAATGATTGTTCTACCAAATGCCGTATCCTGACGGTCACAGATTGTTCCATGCCTCGGACGAATGAACAATGAACACAATACATTATTATTATTGTTGTTGTTGTTGTTGTGTTATTTTGTTGCTTTGTGGTACTCCTTTCCCAACTTGCACAATCTGGTTGGTATCTTTGTGCAAAAAAAAAACTACAAACAAACAATAACAAGCTCAAATGAGCTAAGATCCTCGTCCTCTTCATGATGACATCATAAAAACGAATATGACGTCATTGTGATGTATCAGGTTTGCGATAAATTATCTGTGCTAATGCCCGGCTTGATTCCCGCAAACAAAATTCAAACAGCTTGCCTAGTTTCGGAGATAATGGAATAGGCGATTTCCATTAGCGGCGATATTATGACGTCAACTTTTTTTCTAGGAAGAATTTCCAAAATCGGAGATGGTTACTGCCTGCGCGTGGGGTTTCTGCATATGCATGGCAAGTTTCACGAAGATCCGATGAAAACTCTGGGTTGTGAAACAAAAAATGTCAAAAAATAGGAATGACGTCATAAAAATTGATATGACGTCATAGTGATATATCATATTGCGGTAATTCATCTCTGCTAATGCCCTGTTCGATTCCCATAAACAGAATTCAAAAAGCTTGCCAAGTTTCAGAGATAATCTTTTAGGCGATTTCCATTAGCGGAGATATTTTGACGTCATAACTTTTTTTTCTCGGAGGAATTTTCAAAATCGGAGATGGTTACTGTCTGCGCAGGGTATTTTTGTATATGTCATATACATATACTGTATATGTCAAGTTTCAGGAAGTTTCGATGAAAACTGTAGGCTGTGAAACAAAAAAGTCCACAAGAAGAAGATGAAGAATAACAACGTGAGTAAGACTTAGAGATCCTCCACAAGGATCTAAAAACTGGAGTTCCTAGCACACATTACCCCACACAGTCTTGAGAAAAACGGACATCTATATATAATGGAGCAAGTGTATGAGATTATGTATATCCGCTCTTCATCCGTTAGTTGGACGGCTGACTTGACGTTGCCCACAATTGTAACCTGAAATACTTAACCTCAAGTGCCCAGATGACCCAAGGACCCAAAAGACTGAAAAGATCCCGAAAATCCAATAGACCCCGCCCGAGGAACCAAAACACCCAAAAGACCCTGAAGACCGAAAATACCCAAAGGACTCGGAAGACCCAAAAGATCCCAAGGACCCAAAAGACCCAGGGGATCCAAATGACATCTTCCGCCTTTTTTCCCTTATCCTCACTATAATTCATGGACTGGTGTTTGTGTGTTGGATTCGCTAGATATCCCTTCTTGTCGGGTTTTCTGTCTGTGTGTGTGTGTGTGTGTGTGTGTGTGTGTGTGTGTGTGTGTGTGTGTGTGTGTGTGTGTGTGTGTGTGTGTGTGTGTGTGTGTGTGTGTGTGTGTGTGTGTGTGTGTGTGTGTGTGTGTGTGTGCGCGCGCGCGTGTGTGCGTGTGCGTCTGCAACGCGAGGCTCCACAGCACAAACCAGCAAACCGATTTTGATGATACTTGGCGATCAGGTGCCATATGGGCTGGGAATGCGCGCGTTTGAGTTTCGTTGCTAAAGGCCCAGTCACACCTTGACGTTTTAGCCAGCAATGACAACGTATCAAAATGTATGTAAAACGTTGGCGTACGCTGAAGTGTGAGGTTTTTTTTAAAGTTTTGGTCGTATTCATAACGTGTTGGTCGTATGCATAACATATTAGTAATGGGCACGGAACGTTTCGTTGTCTTATAAATAACTTATACCAATGAATGCTGAACCTGTTGTCGGCGTTCACAACCTATGCCCAACGATAGTCTAACTTATGCATAGCGCGCTGCACGTATCGCCGACGATGACGTGACGTAGCCTATTAAAAGGCTGCCGCACAACGATTTAAATCATAACCGCCGGAGAAATGGAAGTGTCAACATCGCAGTCACACCTTGGCGATCTTGCCAGCATATGCCGATCTCTGAAAAATGCGTCAAAAACGCTGGCGCATGTTGAATACGGTATGGTTGAGTTTGGTATACGTGAATAGAACGCTAAAGTACGCTATCATACGTCGTATTAAGTGGAGTACGTCTTGTAATTTTAAACGTGTTAAACATTTTACGACGTACTTGCCGTATGCCTCACACGTTCCGCATGCGATGGGAATAAGTTGTACGCACGATATGCGATCGTTGACACACGTCGACAAAAGTTACTTGGAAGGTGCTCATAAGTCGAAACACGTCAAGGTAATGGTTAGCTTCAGTGTTCCAGACTCCCTGTTTTTTTTTTGTTTTTGTTTTTTCTTTATTTTCTTCGGTATGACGGTGATGTTGACACTTCGATTTCTAGTGCGGTTATGATTTAAATCGTTGAGCGGCAGCCTATTAATTATATTATATTATAACCGCATGAGAAATCGAAGTGCCAACATCACCGTCATACTGAAGAAAAAAAAAAAAAAAACAGGGAGTCTGGAAGACTGACGCTAAACATTACCTCGACGTGTTTCGACTTGTGAGTACCTTACAAGTAACGTGTGTCGACGTGTGTCAACGATCGCGTAACGTGCCTACAACACGTTACTCATAGGTTATAAATAAGTTTTGGGTACGCTAAACATTACCTCGACGTGTTTCGACTTCTGAGTAACTTTCAAGTAACGTATGTCGACGTGATCGCGTAACGTGCCTACAACTTATGGCCAGCGTTATGCGGAACGTGTGAGTCGTACGCTGGCATAAGTCTTAAACTATCAGGCATGGAAAATTTGAGGACAACCGCAAAGTACAACGTTTAAAGCCAGCGTACTACGATGTATGGCAGTGTTTTTCAGCGTGCTCTCAATGTTCTCAAAACTTACCCATAACGTATTCGACGTGTACCAGCGTTTTACACAAATTATCCAAAAATCGGCATCAGCTGGCTAAAACGTCAAGGTGTGACTGGGCCGTAAGCAACCACCCGTTGCTATGCAGCGGCCGAAAAACCACGTTCAGTCTTTTCAATACTTGTCCTACAGTTTTGAATGTGGAGAAATGAGACTTCAGAATGAAACACTTGGAGATATTTTGAAAATTTTACTCGACACGAGCCGATTTTTGATTTAGGTTTTATTTTTCAAATGGTAGTCCTTCAAAAATAGGGTGTCTATTTACCGTCATTTTTTATGAGGGGCTTAGGAAAGTGGGCAGAGCTTAGGGAAAGCGGACGTGGTTGATGAAAAGTGGGAGTGGCGTAGAAAAGTGGGCGTGGCTTATGAAAAGTGGGCGTGGCTAATGAAAAATAATGTGTGGTTCAGGAGGTGGTCAAACAAGAGCATTGAGAGAAGTTTATCGGGTTTTCCGTCTGTTTGTCATTTACACTTTCCTCCATCTCCACTCTGAGGAGTGCCAGTTGGCAAAATACGCAATTTTAGGAAAAATCTTGCCAGGCAGAGGAACAATTGTATGTGAACCAATACATCTTGGCAATGAATCTTCGTCGGTGGATCGGTCAGAATGAAAAGCATCGTATCCAGCACTTCGATCCTCGCGGATCCCTCGTCGCCTACCGGCTTGTTTGTTTGTTTGTTGCGCTATTTCCACTACAGTTGTGGGCTGATTCCATCCAGACATGCTACATAGGATCAGCATGACCCGAATTAATGTATAGGGGTGATTTTATCTTTGGTGGTGGTTTTTGGGGGGGGTGGGGGTGAGGGAGGGAGGATGGGGTGGAGACAAATTCTCTATGTGAATGTGTATTGTGTAGCACCACCTCCAGGTGGGGGAGGGTATTACAAGTGTCCACCATTTACAGCATAGTATTCCTGTCCCACATTTTCTAGTGCAGTGAGGTGTTTTGAATTACAAGCAGTTGGTATTGCTTTATGTGCATAATTTCATGGGTTATATCTATATTTGCCTGCACAGAGCTGCCAGTTGCCTCTACACCACCCAAATACAGGTATGCGTCAAAAGAACATGTTGCATGCTTGGAACAAGATCGTCCAAGAGTGGGTACTCTGTTAGTGGGTGTAATTAAAATTACGTAGTTCCTCGATCATGAACTGACACTTACAGACAGACAGACAGACAGACAGACCGACAAAGTGAACCAATTGCTTAACCCCGCTTTTAAATTTGTGCACGCGGGGTAGAAATACAAAAATTGTGACCTGTCAAACAGAACTGTAATTTTTTTTCCGTGGTGATTTCTTGAAGTCCCGAGAGCAAGAAAACTAATGGCTGCAAGCTTAATTACCTCTGCTACCGCAGGTGGATGGAGGTTATGTCTGTGTGTCTCTCTCTCTCTCTCTCTCTCTCTCTCTCTCTCTCTCTCTCTCTCTCTCTCTCTCTCTCTCTCTCTCTCTCTCTCTCTCTCTCTCTCTTTCTCTCTTTCTCTCTTTCTCTCTTTCTCTCTTTCTCTCTTTCTCTCTTTCTCTCTTTCTCTCTTTCTCTCTTTCTCTCTCTTTCTCTCTCTTTCTCTCTCTTTCTCTCTCTTTCTCTCTCTTTCTTTCTCTTTCTCTCTCTTTCTCTCTCTTTCTCTCTCTTTCTCTCTCTTTCTCTCTCTTTCTCTCTTTTTCTCTCTTTTTCTCTCTTTTTCTCTCTTTTTCTCTCTTTTCTCTCTTTTTCTCTCTTTTTCTCTCTTTTTCTCTCTTTTTCTCTCTTTTTCTCTCTTTTTCTCTCTTTTTCTCTCTTTTTCTCTCTTTTTCTCTCTTTTTCTCTCTTTTTCTCTCTTTTTCTCTCTTTTTCTCTCTTTTTCTCTCTTTTTCTCTCTTTTCTCTCTTTTTCTCTCTTTTCTCTCTTTTTCTCTCTTTTTCTCTCTTTTTCTCTCTCTTTCTCTCTCTTTCTCTCTTTCTCTCTTTCTCTCTTTCTCTCTTTCTCTCTTTCTCTCTTTCTCTCTTTCTCTCTTTCTCTCTTTCTCTCTTTTTCTCTTTTTCTCTCTCTTTCTCTCTCTTTCTCTCTCTTTCTCTCTCTTTCTCTCTCTTTCTCTCTCTTTCTCTCTCTTTCTTTCTCTTTCTCTTTCTCTTTCTTTTTCTCTTTCTTTTTCTCTCTCTTTTTTTTTTTCTCTTTTTTTCTCTTTTTTTCTCTTTTTCTCCTCTTTTTTTTTTCTCTTTTTCTCCTCTTTTTTTTCTCTTTCTCCTCTTTCTCCTCTTTCTCCTCTTTTTTCTCTTTCTCCTCTTTCTCCTCTTTCTCCTCTTTCTCCTCTTTCTCCTCTTTCTCCTCTTTCTCCTCTTTCTCCTCTTTCTCCTCTTTCTCCTCTTTCTCCTCTTTTCTCCTCTTTTCTCCTCTTTTCTCCTCTTTTCTCCTCTTTTCTCCTTTTTTCTCCTTTTTCTTCTCTTTTTTTTCTCAGTACAATATCTCAAAAGGTTATGGTCGGATTCAGACAAAACTCAAGGGACAGGTTTGGTGTATGGCAAGGACTAATTGTTTTGATTTTGGTGAAGATCTGAATCCGGATCCGGAAAGGAGAAATTTTTTAATTTCTCAAGTGATTCTTCATCATTGAGAGATGGGGCCAAAAACGTTATATAGTATGATATTTCAAAAAGTTGTGGATGGATTATTACAAAACCTGGTGTACGAGTTGGGAAGGTGATGAGAGCAAATCATTTAGATATATATATATTTTTTATAAGGGGAATCCAAATGCTCAGACAATCTTGATACTAATGTATCCATTGATACCAAACAAAATAGATGTCTTTTTCTGATTTCTGATTTATAAAGTAGGTAAATTTTCAATTAAGATGAAATCTTCTCCTCCTTCACGATTAGCCATGACGTCTCACCATGAAGGCGAGTGTCACTTCAGTATTGTGTCAGGGTTACGTCGCGGTACGATTGAACTCAAGCGGCGAATAATTTTCGAATTTCTACAAATATGCCAACTCAATGCATCCTTGTTGGATGAAGTAATACAAACCGAGGTGGTTTCATGTTACACCAATGACCGAAAGATCCGAGGGTTGCCAGAAATTGGATGAGGTTTGTTCAAAACACCCGAGTGTCGATCGGGTCGACAAAATAGTTGGTTTTGTGCTCGAAACGTTTTACAGAGCACTGCTATGAAACAACAGGGATGTCTAGATCTTGTGGTTATCCACCACGATTGAGAGAGGATTCCACACCCACAATTAAGTGGAAGAAACAGTCGCTGCTCAAAACTGTAACAACATCTCTACCTAGATACCAGCATATGTACAATGTACATGGGTGATTTGAGCAGTCAATCAAACACCTGTTGCCATTGCCCGGCAGTCAACACAAGAGCACCGGAAAAATAATTATCTATTATCGGCACACATTTCTACAAATCAAATGAACCACCATCTATTTATAGTGAAGAGGAAGTATGTATATATTGTGACGTCCACGGGACTTGAACAGTACCGCCAACGTAGAATGAGCCGAAACGATGGAGGCGGTTTATTTATTTATAACCCAAACATGGCGGTTCTAATCGCTCTACCGCAAACGGGACGAGGAAGGTGGCACGAGTCACTTTTCACTGAGTTGATGATGTTTATTTGTTTTTATTATCAACCAGAAATAACAAGACTCGGCAAGAAGAGGGATCCGGGGCGATTCGACGGGATGGTGTGGGATCGGGCGTGGGGAAAAACACAGACAATTCCAATGAATATACAATTCTCAAACCCTCTAAGGCGCCAAGTACACACACACACACACACACACACACACACACACACACACACACACACACACACACACACACACACACACACACACACACACACACACACACACACACACACACACACACACACAAAATGTAGCTACTTCTGGTGGTCAGGCTGGACCGTGGTGTGGACGCAACTGTCCCTGGATCAGCGTCGGATGAGCTGGCCTTGCTTTCGTCAGGGGGGGCAGGAGAAACCGTGGTGCTGTCGACTTCCTGGTCCTGGCCCAAGTCCGCTCACAGCCGCCAGGGAACCAGTTCTGGCACCAAATTGCGAGCAGGAGAGGGAGGCAGGTCCGCCCGCCGTTCGACCCCGTACTCCGAGTCAGCAGAACCCCAGAGCCAACCAAGGTGAGGCACGAGGCTCAGCAAGGCTCCAAGACACGATGAAGAACACGATCGAATCAGCACAACAACAAGTACGCTTCCCGCGCAACAGCCTCCACACCAAAAAAACACGATCTTTTTGTCCCGATCTTCTTCCTCTTCCTTTTTCGACCCCAAACAGAACCTTTTTATCCTCCCGTCCTCGTCACTTCCAATCGAGCCGTTTTATTGGCCCACCGCCGTCACCTTCCGCCAATCGTGATCACGGGGCGGAGCCATCCGCAGCCCTGTCCTGTGACATCACGGCCAGCCTCCAGGGACTACTAAAAGGGGTTTAAGCAGACACACTTACCCTATCCCGTGTCCCTATATAATTACGTGACAATTATCATTTCCCCCTTGAAGAAATGAACATTTACTAGACAACTTATCACCACTGAATTGCTACTTATTACATCGAGATCCTGGTAAACTCGAACAGCATGGCATACCTAATTAAACATCCTAATTACCCTTTGAATGCATACCCCCCCCTCAAACGTAACAATATCATCATCCACTCCACAGTGATTTGACCGAGAACGCTGAATTACTTTCAGCCCCCCCTCCACCTTCCCCCACCCCCACCCCCTCCACAATACCCACCACCATCCCACACTCCCCTTCCACAATACCCGCCACCATGCCACACCCCCTCTCCACCATCCCCCCACAATACCAACCACCATCCCACCTCCACAGTGGAGGGACATCGACACGGATATGACGGTGGGACATGGTAAGGACACAAATGGCATGTGTGAAAAGTATTAAACTGGATGATCCCGTAACATAGAAGACACCTGGTCAGCCTGCAGCAGTGGGACAAAGCATTCGTTGCCCATTTTGTCCGTGATGTTTGAGTGTGCTGGGCTTGTGCTGTCGGACAATGATGGGTATTCCTGCTCGAGTGATAGATGTATATGTAAACCGATTTACCAATTAATACAAAATCCCTCCCTTATAAACTGCCAATTGAATGGAAAATCAAACCCTACAGAGCTGAAGTGATTGTGATCACCATTTTCATCTTCATGAACACTTCCACCGTCTTCCTGTGAATCGCTCGCATAAGGCTCAAAACGATACAGCTCCACAATTCCCTTGAAAGCATTTCCATCAATAATTTTGTCTCCAATAGTTTCTTCAAAATTCCACTGATCACTTTCAACATTCTGAGAACCATCGGTGTTGCTAATGACTGTGGAATCGGTATCAGAATCCAAGCTCGACGTGCACTGTTTCTCTATTATATAAAACCACTGTTTGGATCAAGGTGGGTTCATGATGTGATGTCACTGGAAAAATCAAAAAATGACAAGGTCTCGTGCTTTTTTCGACACTTTGTGGTTGGCAAAAATTTTTCAAATTAGACTGTGATTAATGATTGTCAATGGTTTACAGAAGAAAAAAAATGCATTTGGGTTCCCTTTTAAGGTTCCTGATTCAGATCCGGCCTATCAGTGGAATACTGAACTGCTCAGCTTGGCGGAGGTATGCACTCTACCAAGTGCCGTTTTCATTCCTGATAGGATCATTTTTAACCATTTCTGACTGAGAGGGGTTTAAATTGTCATGGAGAATCTGCCCCAATATTGTACCATTCTCAATGGGTCTGAATGGAAAAAAGATAAATAGCTGACATTTAAAAAAAATAAAATTGTATGCAGTCGATTTGAGTCGAGGCTTGTGGAGTTGGTAGAAGACAGAACGGATCTGTATGTAACCGAACAAAAGGAACAGTAGAAAGAGGGGAGGGGGACACCAACAGCACGTTTGAGGGACAAAATAGAGGGAAACTTGGAGAAATAAGGGATGTGAGCTGGAGAGGGTTAACAAGGGTGGAAAGGATCATGGTTTTGGGTTGGAAGATGATCTGAGATTGAGGTGAACAGCTGTCTTGAATGGAAGCCCTAGAGGGAAGAATGAGATTTCAGAGAATGTCGAAGTTGGTTCCACAGGCAGAAAAAAAAACAAAAGAATGAATGAGTGAAGGTGAGCAGCGATTCTGGATTTTGGGAGTTTCTCCATAAGGGGGTTGATGGTGGACCACGTGCACTCCACACAACCTTGGGGGAGTTTCCAAGTAGTAACCCTGCAGAAAGCTTCTGAGTTGTCACTAAACACTCCATGTTATCATAATCCAATAAGCAGAGCATCATGGGTAAATTCAAAATGGTGATAATGACATTTGCTTTTTAAGCCCCAAAGCCTTTTACATACGATTCTTCCAATTTTTCATCTCAAAGTTCATGCATGACAAAATGTACCAACTGTAATTAGTCATTCCAAAACTGCCTTCTTCAGCTGGTCATTCTCAAAATTGCTGAATGAATTTGCAATAAAATAATCCTGGTAGAAAAAGGGAAATATTGCTGATGTTTGACAATATGCTGAGACCACAACTTTGGAACAAACAACGGAAGTTAGTTTGCATTTGATAACAGTATAACACCTTTTATTGTACGGTGTCATTTCCGTGCTTTCTCCCTCCCTCACCCAACACATAACTCAGAGATATTGGTTGTAATGGAGGCACAATTACATTCTCAGTCTTTTCAAAACAATACAGCATAACAGCCCTTGATTGTAGGCCTTAACAAGAACACACCAAAAACACCAACATGGGGGAGGTGGGGGGCTTCCCGTAATGGTGGCTCTTCCATCTGTGCTAAAAAAAACTCTGCAACCTAGGGAAATGACATGTACCGACCATTCCAACACACGATAGGCTAGTATTATTAAACAAAATACTGGGCTTACAATATAATTCCCCTTCTCTGAAGAAAAAATAAAAATACCTTTGGTTGGTAATCAGTGTCCCTTGGGAGGTGATGCAGCTCACCCCAAAGTGTGTGTGTGTGTGTGTGTGTGTGTGTGTGTGTGTGTGCGTGCGTGCGTGCGTGCGTGCGTGCGTGCGTGCGTGCGTGCGTGCGTGCGTGCGTGCGTGCGTGCGTGCGCGCGTAAGTAAGTGTGTCAGTCGGCTACACTCTGGGCTTCAGATCCTGTTAAAAAAAAAAGTTGTCGTTTCTATCTTGAAATAAAAATTCGAGGATTAATGGTCTTGCTGCCCACCTGGTTGGTTGCCAAAAAGTAGAGTGATGGATTGATGATGGTAAAAATAAGACCTGGTTTTTGAATACACATTTTAGATCAGATAGTATTGACATGATGCGAGCAGTAACTTGCAACTCCCTGCTGTTTATGAGCCTTACTTTTTGAGATATTACCACTTCTGGCATGATTATGTCACTTCCTGGTGTCAAAATTAGTCCTATTTGACAAGGTGCAGCTCCAAGGTTTCTTTAATTCATATTTTTTGAGATATTAAGAAACTTTCTGTATTATGTCGTCACTGTCGGCCATATTGTGTTTCAGATCAGCTTCTTTGAATCAATCGTTCCCACAGGTTGTCAATGTATATATTTTTTTCGCATTGTTCGGTTAAGTGGTTTGAGAGAAGAAGATTGTTTTTAAAAGGTTTTCCTGTAATCTAAAATAGTGGCCAAACTAGATCAAAATTCAAGTAATTTTGCGACCTTTAAACCTTATGATGACTGACTTATAAAGTGGAGGGAGAGGATGCCATGAACAAACTTGAGTTCCACCACATCAAAGATCATTTTAACCATATTTGGTCATTAGCCCATTAGCAGTTTCAGAGAAGAAATTGCACGTGTTTATGGACTGACTGACAATTGGACGGCACGCCATCCCATAAACATCTGAACTATATTCCAGGTGAGCTAAAATAGCACAAAACTAACAGTCGATAAAACTTTTCTCATGAATATGCATATATAAGAACCACAACAGCATTACTCATCATGTTTGTGCTCTGCCCAAAGGCAGGTTCTTGGCTCATAGTTTTCTCCGTGTCTCTTTGTCCTGTGTCAGTCTTTTCATTTTCCAAGAACTTCCTTCAATTTGCAAATTATCCAACATTTTAATTCTTTAGATTCTTCTTTTTCCTTGATATCTTCCCTCCATCACATCTCTTACTATTCTGGTTCCTCTTAGAATGTGCCCCCGTTACCCAGTTTTACTGTCTTTTCTTATTTTCCTTTAACAGATTCCTTTGTTCGTTCACTCTCCTCGACACTTCATCATTGGTTATCATTTTCTGTCCAGTTGATCTTTTCCATTCACCTACAAACCCACATTTCAAAGCCATTTGACAAGTAGGTTTCCTCTTTCCATAAAGTCCAAATCAAGCTCTTTACGAGTCACTTCCTGAGTTGTTTATTCAGCTTTCCGATTCGTAACAATTGTCTCTTCAACTAAATGCAGCATTTCCCATTGCTATCCTTGTTCTTATTATATTAACCTCCGCCATCTTCGAAGATGATCCAACCATCCATCCAACCCCCCCCCAAAAAAAAAATAGAGAATTTTTTTTGTATTTCTACATGTTTTAAGTGATTTCCAACCCCCCCCCCCAAAAAAAATAGAGAATTTTTTTTGCATTTCTACATGTTTTAGTTGATTTCCAACCCCCCCCCCAAAAAAAAAAAATTGTTAGAGAAAAAAAAAATTTTGCAACTTTTTTTTTCAACAAAATTTCGATCTTTTTTGCATTTCTACATGTTTTAAGTGATTTCCAACCCCCCCCCCCCAAAAAAAAATTCTGGAGAAAAGAACTATAACTGTCAGCACTGTTGACATCATATTTAATGAATAAGATATAAGGTTCACTTGAGTGACCCAGCAGTATTGGCGGTGGAGGTTTTGCACTCTCCCAAGTGCTCCCCCTCTAGTTTCTTTGTTGTGCTTTCCTTTTGCAGGTATTATGCTTCCTGAGTTCTTGCACATTTGTTTTTTTGTATACAGAGGCTTGTGGAAGAGCTAGTACTAGTGCACTTAACGGACCAGGACGCCACAGGACAAAATGAACAGCAAAGAAAGGAGGAAACACAAACATAAGAGCTGAAGGCCAAGACAGAGGGGGCAAAACAATAGGGGAGGGGTAGGAGAGGATGCATGGCATGGACAAGATGGACACAGAAGGAAACACTCTAAAGGGAAAAGTGGAAATTTGGAAGGTGAAGGTATTGGGGTAGGTGGGGGCTAACGAGTGTAGAAAAGATCATGGTTTTAGATTTGGCATGTTCTGAGATTGTGGTGAACAGCTGTCTTGAAGAGGTTGGGGAAGTTGGTTCCACAGGTGGGGGAAAAAGTGGAACAAATGAGTGGAGGTGAGCAGTAGTTTCACTGGAAGGGAGTTGATGTTGGACCGTGTGTACCCTACAGAAACCTGGAGGTGGGACAAAGCACAGGAAGAATAGAGCAGAGGGTTCAAGACCAGAAATGAGGTGGTCGAAGACAGAGAGACCACCGACCTGTCTGTGATGGTCAAGTGATAAGTCCATATACTTTGGCTTCATCGTGGGAGATTCCAATCATCTTGAAGGCTATGGCTTCCACAGTATCAAGCTTGAGCAAGATTGTCTTGAGGGAAGAGCAATACTCCATCAACCTGCGGATGAAGGCCTTGGGAGAGGACTTTGCACAACAGAGGGTGCCCATTCGTTGGCTGACTTTTAAGATCAACTTTGAAATGTGGCTTGCCAGAGAAAGATCTTGGCTGATCGTGAGACCCATGAGTTTGAATGACTGAACTTCCTCAAGAGGATTGTTAAAAAAAAGTCGATAGGAGGGTTTGCCAGATGGTCCTTTCTGAGAGGGATAGTAAGAGTGAGATATGTCAGGATTGAAAGACTTATTCCAAGTGTTTGACTAGCTTGTGATTGTCACGGTCTGAAGAAAGGGAAGAGGCTGCAGCCTTCTTGTCTGAAGGATGAGGGATGCCATGGCAGAGGGTGGTGTCATCAGCAAATAGATAAAGGGGGTTTTCCAGAGTCAGAGAGATAATTTATGAGTATCAGGAATATGACTAGGCCAGAACACTGCATTGAGGCACTCCAGCCTTGAGATGGAGAGGAGATTAAAGGATTCAGATTCCTTTGAATACCACAAATTTGTTAGGAAGGTAGAGTAAGTCAGTAAGGCATGTGTGGAGTTGGCGTTGGATGCCATAGGCAGAGAATTCAGAAAGTAAGGCAGGATGCCAGACTGTTTTTAAAGCACGAGATATGTCCAGGGAGATGGCTCTGATCTGATGTCTGATATTGAGGGCCTCCATCCATTGTTGGGTGAGTAGAAGCAGCATGTCTAAAGTGGAGTGACCTTAGATGAGGTTGGAGAAAAGGAAGGATTTCATATCAACTGTGATCACAGATTCCATGACCTTGCTGATAACTGGAAGTAAGCTGATGTGTAAGGGGATCTGTTTTTGCCCCTTTTTTAATGTAATTCAGTGATGTTGGTGGATTTCCAATCAGATGGAAGATGACCGAGTGCAAACGATAGAGTTCAAGAGCAGAGGGAGGATGTGAAAGAGCAGCAGAGCAGGTTTTTAGGACAAACGAGCTGATTGTTAAGGTGTTTATGGGTTTCCTGGTCAAAACTAAGATTCAGGCTTTGAATGACATCTTGGATGCTACTATCTTGTCTGTTCCTGTTTGTGGCGAAGATGTAAAGAACACAGAGAGATTCACTTACCTTGGCAGTGATATTCATGTCTCCACATGTTGTGAGTCAAAGGTCAATAGACGTCTGGGTAGGGCCTGTGGAGTCATGGATTCACTGGATCATGGGGTGTGATGCTGCTGGTACCTGTGTGGGAGGTCAAAAGTCTGAGTCTTTAAGTCCTTGATGCTTCCAGTCTTGCTCTATGGATGTGAGACTTGGACTTGATTCCTTTGGTACCAGGTCTCTTCGGAGAATCCTTGGCTATCGCTGGTCGGACTTTGAGTCCAACGACCCGTTGCTGAGAGAGACTCAAATGAGATTTGTTACCTGCATAGCCCATGAGCATCAGCTGCGGTTGTATGGACATGTGGCTCGTTCTCCTGACGCTGATCGTGCTCCCCAGATTTTCTCAGTGAGGGAGTCTCGTGAGTGGAGGAGGCCAATGGGCTGACCACGTGCCTCGTGGTTGCAACAGGTTGATCGGCATCTCAGTTAGATGTGAATGGGCCAGGCATCTGCCTGGGGAATGGCCAGGCGGAGGCCCCTGGAGTACCGGCGGAAAGTGGATGCAGCGACGCGCTGCTCTGGCGCCTGCTCCCATACCTGACCTGACCTGATTAATATAAAGCATCTCCTGCTGTTGTTAAAACATAAATATTGCATATCTGAGGCCTATATTGATTGGACTTCTGCCTCCATATAATCTCTCTCACATTGTGCAATCATTGCAGCACGAAAGGAAAATTCCTTTATGGTGTTTCCTGCTGTGGAAGTCTGCATAATGGGAAAGGCAATAGTTTTATTCCCATGTCCTTTTGTTACAATTATATATATTTTTGTGATGTCATTAAATAAATATATAAAACTAGCATAAAACACCCGGTTCCTTGTGACGGAACAAGCTTGCAAAAGTTCCCATCGTTGGTGACGGGAAAACGTTTAAGTTTATCTCTCAATTTAAATGACTTCATGGACTTAAAAAAGGTTAATTGTGTTGCACGCTTTGTTTCACTCAGAGCCAAAGCTCTAAAGCTACTTATACCACCCACCGCAAAATGGTGGGGCAACATCGGGAGGCAGAGGTTGGATTTGTTTTAATAGAGGGCAAAATAGAGCTATTTTAAATAGTGTTACTTCCTCAAGAGTTAAATAGGATTACTTCTGTATTAAATCTACTTTAATCAAGATGTTCATGTTGATTTAAAGATGATTGGAAGGGACAATAAAATGACTGACTTCAGCAGCTCTTGATATTGCATCAAGAAAGGTGAGATGAAAATGCAAAATAACCAATCGGCAACTTTTCAAACGCAACGTGGGAAGTGGCCGCCATAAACGGGAGACAGACGAATGCAGGACAGATTCCATGGTTCGCAATATATAGAATGTATCCTCCATGAGCCTCAGTCATTATTGGTATAAGGGTCATAGTGGTATGCCTGGTGTTGGCTTAATGGTTAGGGTGGTGGGCTGGGGATCCAAGGATCCTGAGTTCAAATCCCAATTGTCTGTTGAATTAATACCAGGTGGGGTTAACTCTGCCTGTCATCCTTCCGAGGTCGGCAAAATGAGTACCAGCTTGCTGCTATCCTATGTCGGAGTGGTGACCCATCCAGGATTGTATCCAATAGACAAGGAGACTGCTTCGGAAGCACCAACGCTCTGCACAGAGTATGGTCACAATGGATAGATGGTCGTAGTGGTGGCTTTTTGATCCGGCCAAGTAAGTCCAAGCTGAAGGTAGAATCTGAAGTTGCGTTACCTGGATAGAAGGTTGAATACAACTTGAAGTTGCTCGACAGTTACAACAGACGACGCATCAATACAAAATGAATTTAAAACAAACAAACACTTAGAGCAGTGTTTCTCAAGGTGGGGTGTGGCAATATTTTGGTGGGGCATGAAGATTCAAAACTCTTTTCATGATCAAAGGAACCATGATGTGACTGTCTGAGGAGAGTGAAAAGAAATACCCAAACTCGACTACTTTGGCAAGGGAAGTGTTGATAAATTTTCCATCATCTTATTTAGTCGAATGTGGATTTAGTGTTGTTACCGATTTGCTGCAAGCTAAGAGAATTCGACTGGAAATCACGAAACGTGGTGATTTAAGGCTGAAACTGACAAAATTGGTTCCTCGAATCAAACAAATCTGCAGCCAGCGTCAAGGGCAGGGCTCCCGTTGAAGTGAGTAGCAATTGAATAAAATTTGCAATAAAGTTTTAATAAAGCCTTTTGAATACATATGTAGTATATTGTTATGGATTCGGTGGTGGCGTGATTCGCACCCTACTCTTGACAGCCAAATGTTGAAGATTCGGTGTCACTTAACAGCACCGCCGTCTCCGGGGTTATAACGCCAGCTGGCTCGGCACAGGCCTCGGGTCACGTGCCTCGGATCACGATACCAACGTACACCTGGGCCGTACCAGTTGTGGAAATAGACCCCGGTTACAGACTGGATTTGTCAGAGACCGAGCGGAGTCTACCAGTCCGTAACCATTTTGGTTTTAAATACAAATCGAGCGAATTGTTCCTCAGCACGGCACGAATAAACTCAATAGTGGCAACTTTCATATGAATCAGCCAGATTTATTGGGGAAACATCGGGGAACACGACACAAGCAAAGCATTCACGACAATGTTATAATTAATCTATAACCCGCTCTTAACTTGGGAGCTACGGGTTTTGAAGGGAACCCTCGCGAGATAAACCTTAGACAACATGCAGCCAACATGCAGACAAGATACAGAGTACTTGGTGATGCCTCATGGACGAGAGGAAAAGTGTCAAAGGCACGAATGCGGCTCCTGACAAGCCGATGTCAATGGCTTCGAGCACCCAAGCTCAAACACGCCGCGTGGCAAAATGGTGGCATTGTCCTTTTGTCGCAACACCTATGCACGCAGCCTCAGCGCGTTCAGCCCCTGTAAGGTTGACGGCACAAGAGCGGAAGATCCACAGTGTGCTCCAGCTGGTTTTTCACAAGGTCCAGCATACAAATCCAGGCCTGGCCTGCTCAGCAGATCAGGCCAAATCGGGGTGTTGGGCTCCGCAGGCAGATCGACGGGATTACAAGACGTGTCGAGCCGTGCCGTGAGTAGGGACAGTCAGAGGCTCTGTCACTGGACTCTGGATGAACCTGTCGAGGACCTCCTCATAAAAGTCGATCGCCGACTCCCCTCATGCTGTTCCTCCTTCCTCTTTCACGAAGCAGATCGCAGACAGACACAGCCGTCCCTTACACAGCCGATCACGACTCCCACTCGTCGTTTCTCTCCAGCAGAAGGCACGCTGACCTCATGCAGTTCCTCTTGCCTCTTCCACGGAGCAGATTGCAGACGGACACAGCCGTCCCTTACACAGCCGATCGCGACTCCCACTCGTCGTTTCTCTCCAGCAGAAGGCAGACTGACCTCATGCAGTTCCTCTTGCCTCTTCCACGGAGCAGATCGCAGACAGACACAGCCGTCCCTTACACAGCCGATCGCGACTCCCACTCGTCGTTTCTCTCCAGCAGAAGGCAGACTGACCTCATCCAGTCCCTCTTGCCTTTCGGGGCGGCCTTTTCATGAGAGCCGATCGCAAAAACCCACATGCAGTTTCTCCTCCAGCAGAAGGCAGACTGACCTCTTGCAGTCCCTTCCTTGCCTTTCTTTTGGCTCGCTCTTCACGAAAAGCCGATCGCCCGACTCAACTCTCAGGCAGTTTCACCCTTGCCTTCCTGGCGCTCGCTTTTCTCGAAGCTGACTGACACTCTCAGAGTGCTGGGCGGGGACTCGTTCGGCGAGGGGAAGGAAGAAGAAGAAAACCACCTCTCGGCACACTACCACTGTATGAACAATGAACAGCCTGCTACATCTCCCGACACACATGTAACGTCCAATTACCGAACAACCTGGCCAAACATGCATTTAATGGGGGATCTGGGCTAATCCTATATTTAATAACACACTAAGGGCCATTTCCGCAACAATATATTGTAGCGTCTCCAATCATGGTGGGGCGTACAATTTTTTTGAAAATCAAAGTGGGCGTGGGACAAAAAAGGTTGAGAAACACTGACTTAGAGTTTTCAAAAATATTACTCCCTGCCCCTATCTACACACCCCACCTCAAAAGTTTCCCTATTATACTCACTTATTACTTGTATTGTTTCTAGAAGTAAGGCCTAAGTCACATTTGCCACGGCGGCCGTGGGGTCTTCAAAATCTATGGCCACCAGCAATTATACGGCGGCCGCAGTATTTCCACGGTCACACAATGTAGCAGTCACGTAGGTTTTTATTTTTCGAGGAGCCGCACGGCGTATTTAGAAATTGTGGAGACCGAAAACGTGGGGGTACCGTACGGTCTTTGATTTGATGTCGCATGGTGACCTTAGGGCGTCGCTGTGGCGGCCATAGAATTTTCAAGGCAGACGCAAGGTGACATCAGGGGGACCACAGGGGGACCCTAAGGCGAACGTGCGGCCAGACGGACGGTAACGAGTGGGTATATATACCAGTTCTTTTTTTTTACTGAAATAAAAATATACCAGTATATATAATTGAATATAATATACCGTGTTGCCCCCAGAATCCGAATGCCCCATTGTTTGAACAAATTGGAATCCGAACAATTTTTTTCAAGAAAATTTTGCCCTAAAAACCTAATACATTTAAAAAAACCGAACACAATGTAGCGTTCATGTTTATTCACGTGTCTCCCCCACCTGTTCGAGCCGCATCTTCGCGCTTTGTTTATTCAGTTCGTCGGTGGATGTACTCGTGAAAGCATCTCTCATGTGTCGATCGATACTTTAGGCCTCAGTCACATTTGCTCTACGGCGAGGATACGGCGGCCGTACGCCCTCTGAATTTACAGAAACGTGCGGCGGCCACAGAGAAACTGAGGTGGCTTCAGGGTGGCCCTACGCCATTATGGCTATATTTTACAGGTCGTAAGGTCGCCGTGGAATTGTAACGCGGAGTTATAACTTTTTTCATTTCTACTTTCGACGTGGATAATTCGACAAGCCGAAACAAAAGATCTGGTAAAAAAAAATTTAACCCATTCGTTACCGTCCGTCTGGCCGCACGTTCGACTTATGCTCCCCCTGCGGTCGCCTTGTGGGCACCTTCCGTCTGCCTTGAAAATTCTATGGCCGCTGCAGGAACGCCCTAAGGTCACCATGCGACATCAAATTAAAGACCATACGGCACCCCCACGTTTTCGGTCTCCACAATTTATAAATACCCCGTGCGTCTACTCCAAAAATAAAAACATATGTGACTGCTACATTGTGTGACCGTGGAAATACTGCAGCCACTTTATAATTGCTCATGCCCGTACATTTTGTAGACCCCCTAGGCCACGAGCCAAATGTGACTTAGGCCTTGCCTCGTGTTTTCACCTTCATTTGTGATGTTTGTTTTTTTAATCATCTTGTTTTTTAATTAATAACAAAAAAAGCAATCCGATCACGTGGTGTGATGGACTGTCGGGCAAGGATTGAATTTCACAGCAAAACCGGTTGTAATTTGGAATATCCATGATTACGTCAGCCCGATGCGTTTGATGAACGTGATTGTGGTTCTGCGGGCATCATGTTTGAGCTGCCCTGGCAGCAGCGCTCTCGCAGAGTGCGCGAGCGATCGGAACCCAGGCCGGAGCACGAGCCTGTGTGGACCTTTGGATGTGGTGATTGTACCACTTTACATACAATACACTGCCACCGAAGGTCATTTACTCATCTTATTTTACCTTAAACATGGAGAATTTCAGTTTAAAGTGTCTTGAAAGTGGGTTTTCTTTGGGTCCACGAACGGATTAATTCACTCCATTATTTCTTATTGGGAAAATATTTTTGGAATCCGAACTTTTTGCAATCCGCACAGCCTCCTGGAACGAATTAAATTGGGATTCTGGGGGCACCACTGTATAGGGAAACACCTATACTCCGATCTCTTGCGGTAGCGCACGGTCGACGCAGACTGCCACGGAGGCCGTATGTAGGTGCACGGCGGGCGTAGGGGAACCGTGCGTCGACCCTGCGTTGCCCGCAGGTAGTCACACAGACTGCAAGGCCACCATACGGCGACCGTGGAAATATTGCGGCCGCCTTAATTTTTTGGGGGTTGGGAAAATTTATTTTTCATTTAGAAGAGCTTACGGCAGCCGCACGAATTACGCAAGCCCACCGTACGCCCTACGTACGGTCGACGTGGAACACATCTACGTCGTAGCTTGGCTTGTCGAATTGCTACGGCAAATGTAGAAATGAAAAAAGTTATAACTCCGCGCTATAATTCCACGGCGCCCCTACGGCCTGTAAAATATAGCCAAACGGCGTAGGGCCTCCCTGAGGCCACCTCAGTTTCTCTGCGGCCGCCTCACGTTTCTGTCAATTCAGAGGGCGTATGGCTGCCGTATCCTCGCCGTAGAGCAAATGTGACCTAGGCCTTAAAGCCAATCAAAAATCTGTGGCATGACTTGAAAATTGCTAT
Source organism: Eptatretus burgeri (assembly GCF_056783735.1). Lineage (NCBI taxonomy): Eukaryota > Metazoa > Chordata > Myxini > Myxiniformes > Myxinidae > Eptatretus > Eptatretus burgeri. The sequence goes on from NC_140961.1 coordinate 22,816,769, forward strand.
CCATCAACGCTCCCCTCTTAACTTCACTGAGCTTGAACAGTATTTTTACAGAAGAATGGGCATGTATTGTCCAATCAAGGTGTACAAAGTTGGTGGAGACCTATCCCAACAGACTCACAGCTGTAATTGCTGTCAAAGGTGCTTCCATCAAGTATTAACTTGAGGGGGATACTTATCCAACCAAGATATTCCAGTTTTGGTTCGTGGGTGCCAGCAGTGACCACTGTTTTGGTTGTGTCTGTGTGTCTGTCTATTTGTGACTCTCTCCAGAGCATAGCTCCGTGACGTTTGATGCAATCTTGACGAAACTTGGACACAATCGAGATATCATAGTCTAGTTGTGTCTTTTTGTATGAGGGGCGTCCCACGCCCCTTGTTGGCGGAGCCATGCCCACTTGAACTTTTTATTTATTTTGGTTCGTGGGCACCAGCAGTGACCGCTATTTTTGTTGTGTCTGTGTGTCTGTCTGTCTGTCTGTCTGTCTGTCTGTTTATGACTCTCTCCAGAGCTCCATGACGTTTGATACGGTCTTGATGAAACTTGGATACAAGCTAGATATCATAGTCTAGTTGTGTCTTTTTGTATGAGGGGCGTCTCACACCCCTTGTCGGCGGTGCCACGCCCACTCGAACTTTTTTTCTCTCGTAATTTCATTTCCTAGAAGTTGTGCATAATGTCCATAAAGCCTCAGTCACATTTGCTCTATGGCTAGGATACGGCGGCTGTACCCCACCTGAGTTGACAGAAACGTTCAGCGGCCGCAGAATTTCTGAGGTGGCCTCAGGGTGGCCCTACGCAGTATGGCTATCTTTTACAGGCCGTAGGGGTCGCCGTGGAATTATAGCGCGGAGTTATAACTTTTTTCATTTCTACGTTAGCCGTAGCAATTCGACAAGCCAAGCTGTGACGTAGATGTGTTCCACATCGACCATACGTAGGGCGTACGGTGGGCTTGCATTATTTGTGCGGCTGCCATAGGTTCTTATCAATCAAAAATGAATTTTGCCAACCCCCAAGAAATTACGGCGGCCACACTATTTCCACGGTCGCCGTAGGGTAGTCCTAAGGCATCCCTGTGTTCAACGTATGGTGGCCTTGCGGTCTGTGTGACTACCTGCGGGCAACGCAGGGTCGACGCACGGTTCCCCTACACCCGCCGTGCGTCCTACGTAGGCCTCCCTGGCAGTCTGCGTCCACCGTGCGTCCACCGTGCGCTACCGCTAGAGATCGGAGTATAGGTGTTTGCCTATACTTTGAACTGGTATATTCAGATATATATATATATATATATATATATATATATATATATATATATATATATATATATATATATATATATATATATATATATATATATATATTATAGTTATAGTATATTCAGTTTTATATATATACTGGTATATTCCGAACTGTTATATTTTTATTTCAGTAAAAAAAGAACTGGTATATATACCCACTCGTTACCGTCCGTCTGGCCGCACGTTCGCCTTAGGGCCCCCCTGCGGTCACCTTGCGGGCACCTTGAGGCTACCTTCTGTCTGCCTTGAAAATTCTATGGCCGCTGCAGGGACGCCCTAAGGTCACCATGCGACATCAAATCAAAGACCGTATGGCACCCCCACGTTTTCGGTCTCCACAATTTCTAAATACCCCGTGCGGCTACCCGAAAAATAAAAACATGTGACTGCTACATTGTGTGACCGTGGAAATACTGCGGCCGCCCTATAATTGCTAGTGGCCGTAGATTTTGTAGACCCTATAGCCGCCGTGCCAAATGTGACTTCGGCCTAAGTACAACATATAAGAAAATCCGATTTGATTTGGTCAATTTTGACGGAAGAAATAGGTTTTTACAGTAGGGCTTCCTCAAAAGCTTCCACTTTGATGGAAATTTTGGTTCGTGGGCATCAGCAGTGACCACTATTTTGGTTGTGTCTGTCTGTCGTCTGTCTGTCTGTTTGTGACTCTCTCCAGAGCATAGCTCCGTGACCTTAGATGCGATCTTGATGAAACTTGGACACAAGCGAGATACCAAGGTCTCGTTGTGTCCTTTTGTATGAGGGGCGTTCCACGTTCCATGTGGGTGGAGCCACGCCCACTTCAACTTTTTTTTTCTCGATTTTTTTTTCTCGCAATTTCATTTCCTTGAAGCTGTGCGTAATGTCCATAAGTACAACATATAAAAAATCCGATTTGATTTGGTCAATTTTGACGGAAGAGAAATGTTTTTACGGTAGGGCTTCCTCAAAAGCTTCCACTTTGATGGAAATTTCAATTTTTTATTCAAGACTGGAATCCAACTTGAGTGTTTCGGTGTTTCTATAACTACCAATTTTGTGGAAATTTAAGCTTCCACAAGCTGGATCTAACTTTCCATTCTACTTCCACTTCGCTGGAAATTCCTAATTTTTGTTTTGATTTCAGGCATCAACACTGGACTCAACCTCAGCGTTTAGATGTTTAACTAACTTCCACTTTTGTGGCTTCCACAAGCTGGATCCAACTTTTCATGCTACTTCCACTTTGCTGGAAATTCCTAATTTTTGTTCTGATTTCAGGCATCAACACTGGAATCAAATTCAGCATTTAGATGTTTAACTAACTTCCACTTTTGGTGCTTCCACAAGCTGGATCTAACTTTCCATGGTACTTCCACTACGGTAGAAATTGTGTCGATCCAGAAACACGTGCAACCAACGGCAACGCAATTGTATTTATCGTGGCATTGTTCAATAATGCCCGCGAACCATCGTTGCCTCCTGGCTTGTTGTATTTTTAATTGTACTTTTAATCAGCTCAAAGCTAAGTTCAATAGGCTTGTTATCATAAACAATATAAGGTTGTGAGTTTGAATCCCGTTTAAATACCGAATGAATAAAAGCTTAGGAAAATTGAATATTTCTATAATGAAATTAAATTTTAGGTAGCTTGAGCATTGATGGGTGATTGTGTGCATTTGACGGAGTGCTGTTGGGTGGGGGGGGGTCTCATCAAGTGGTGTTGTGTGGTTGATGATGTGTGTTTTGTTTTTTTTTAAACAAGCCCATGCCCCCTCCCCTGAGGAGAAGAATTTTTAAACAATACAAAAACTTGAATTAAATAAAGAAATATATATTTATAAATTTTGCATTTTTTTTTTCTTTGGATCTTGTATTGTTAAATTAGTGTGGTGTTGATGTCGTGTAGGCGTGATGGGCTGAATGGCTTCCACCTGTGTCTGATTTCCTTCTATTTCCTTGTATTGATTAATTTTCTGAAATTTGTAGAATTTTTTTTTCACTTGGAAGTTGTGGGTTACAATGTGTAAATAAAGGTGGGAAAAAAATCTGATTCAATGACATTTAAATCTAGGCTATAAGGCAACAAAAGGTGAAGAATTTTAAAGGGGGTGTCAACTTTGTATGGGCACTGTAAATTCTTATTCATAAACAGCGTTCTCGCTCTGTACATTCAGATATACAACATTTTACAACTTACATGCAACACAATTTACATATAACATCGAACATTCAGCATTGTCAAATTAAGTGGCTATTTGGAATGCAGACAGCTTTGGGGAAAAACTGTGCATAAACCTGGTGGTTTCAGTCCAGAAAATGTGGTACCGCCTTCCTGATGACAGAGGTGACATCAGGATGAGAAGGGTCTTTTATGATGCAGAAGGCCTTTCTGTGGCAGCGGTTGGTGTTCATATCCTCGATAGATGAAAGCTCTTTACCTGCGATTTTTTTTTTTTTTTTTTTTTTGTGCAGTCCTAACAATCTTTTGTATGGCCAAGTAGTCCTGCACAGGGGAATAGTCATACCAGGCTGTGATGCAGCCTGTCAGTATGCTTTCAATGGTGCAGCAATAGAATTTCACAAGTGTGGAGGTATGCAGTCTGAATTTTCTCAGCCGTCTGAGAAAGTAGAGGCGCTGTTGTGCTTTTGTTATAATAGATCTGGTGTTGTGGGACCATGTCATATCATCGGAGATTGGAATGCTCAGAAATCTGGAGCTGTTCACAACCTCCATAGCAGTCCCATTGATGGTGATGGGAAAATGGTGTGTGTTATTCCTCCTAAAGTCAATAATGAGTTTAGTCTTGCTAACATTTTGGGCCAAGTTATTTTCTTGGCACCACACTGCCAAATCCTGCACCTCACATCTGTAAGCACTCTCATCATTGTCAGTTATCAAACCAATCACAGTGGTGTCATCAGCAAATTTAATTATACAGTTGGTGTTATACTTTGCTATGTAATCATGAGTATACAAAGAGTAGAGTAATGGACTGAGTGCACAGCCTTGTGGGGCACCAGTGTGAAGTATGAGTGTGGATGAAATAGCATTACCAACTTTCATAACCTGTGGCCTACCTGTTAGAAAATCAAGGATCCAGTGACATAAAGAGTTACAAATAACAAAGGCCTGTAGTTTTATGACACGTTTGGAAAGAAAAATGGTGTTAAATGCAGAGCTATAATCAACAAATATCATTCTGACATATGTGTTCCGATTGTCAAGATGTTCTAGGGCAGTATGCAAAGCCAGAGATGTAGCATCAAAAGTGGTAAATGTTAAAAATCTCAAAAATTCTCGGATCTGGAACTGAATCTTCCCCAAAATCTAATCATTTCGTCCTTGTCAAACACTCAACCTCTCCAAATGTCGTCCAAATCTGTCCACAACTTTTTTGAGATATCCTGCTCACAGACAAACAAACATACAAACAGACTTTTACTTACCCAGAGGAGGAGGAGGTAGCAGTCCGATGGGGGTTTAACCAAATGCTCAGAACATCGTGCGTAGGACTAGCAGAGTATGTGAAAAGCTCAACAGACTTGCGGATGAGATTTGTACACGAGCAAGAAAACAACAAACCAGAAAAGGGATCCTTAATCCATTTAGCAGCAAACTTCCAAAAACAGGTGCAAGTTGTGGATACTACACAGGAATACAAAACAGAAACAAACACAGACCCAATAATTGCAAAGAAAACAAAATGGAAAACTACAAAAATAAACAGCAACATAATATATACTCTGACAAATTGGAGAAAGACAAAAGAGCAGGAAAAAAAAAGCTTCACAGGACAGGGATCAACAAGTAAGGATATTTGGAATGGCTAAGAAGAGGTCAAATTTGTTTGGATGGAGAACGTCACCATCAATGTTTAAAGGTCCCATGACACTCAAAACTTTCTGGTTATTTATATATTAACTTGACCTTCCTAGTGAAGAAATCACCCATGTTTCTTTGTTTAAATCAACAATGGGATAATTACACCAATATTTCGAACATTTCTAGTACTTTTCACAACTTGCTATGCCCCACCCTTCAAAAAAGTTGAGTTCAGCGAACCGCACGTCATGTGACCGTTGACATCATCTCCAGAACGCGACTCGCACAGAGTGGATTGATTAGACGTCGCGCGCCGTATAAAATACATACAAATGCATTGCGCACATGTGTTTGCTATCTCAATGATCGTCTTCTGATGAATGAATGTCGAGTTGGTATTGCTACGTCTAAGTTATGAGAAATAAATTACAAGTGGAGGCAAGCTAACAGCACTGTTGTTGTACATGCACTTATACCAAGGCCATTGGCATGTGAATCACTTTTTAATTAGGGAGCAAGTATAATTCATTTCAGAATTTTCTAATTTAAGACAATATTGGTGATGCAGCATGTTTCTGGTGGCAGCAAAAAAAAAACAAAATCTATACACCGAGGACAATATGCTCTTTAAAATCTCAACGTTTTCACAAACGTCAACTAACTGCATGCCTGGGAGGGTAGGGTTTGCTTAGGATAATGAACGTCCCTGATTCTCTGACACATCGACAAAGGTATCGGGTAGGCAACATGCTTTGTAAAGGCACATGAGGAGTATATTTTGTTACTGTACAAGTGGGTCAGAATAATACAGTTTGCACCGGCACATAAACGAATATACTTTTTGCAATACTGTAAAGAAATTAATACTAACTGCACATGGTAATTTGCCCAAAATATTACAGCAATTAAAATGTAAAGTACAATTATTAAATATAAATGTATACATAGAGTGCAAAGATAATGAGCAGACCTGCACAAAGAAATGAAAACTGCAACAGAAAAGATCTTCTTGTTGACTTGTGTATACCCTTGCAATGAAGCTTACAAACAACAAGTAACAATATAGGAATACCCATGCCCACCCAAGATAAAAAATAATGACAACAATAAATGTCCATTTGGATATCTGACAAAATGCCCACTTCACGCTTCCTCAAATCCCCGATACTCCTATTACACGGCCTCATAGCCTCGGGACTCTTACGCATTGACTTATACATTGTGTGCATGCTAATACAAGGTACTTGTCAACTCTAGTCTCGACTAGTCTGATAAATCTGACATGCTGTAGCTTTCTTTTATTATTCTCTTTTTGGGTAGTCGATCGAGTCGAAAAAAAAAAAATGTTGGAAAAAATTTTTTCCGATGAAAAATATTTTTTTTGCTGTACCCTTATTTGTTGGTCGTGGTGTCGGTCTGTCCGTGTGTGTGTTTGTCGGGGGTTTTTGACCCCCTTGCAGTAGTTCAATTTTGATTAAATTTGGGTGGTTGGACCAGTTTATGACCTCATTGTGCCGCGTAGGTACTGGTTGCTAACGCCCCTTTGGTTGCCCAGCAACAGGACTTTGAAATTTGTTTTAAATCATAAAGAAATTATTTTTTCAAAAATCGGGCCACGACCGACTGTGGGCAGTACATTCAGCCATATTGTCAAAAATTTCCAGCCGGATCCCATGAAAACTGTCGGAGAAGATAGACGTTGAATGACCCCTGATCGAAAACAATAAAAAAACGAAGTTCGTTATATCTCAGAAACTATGAGTCAGATATACATAAAACTGGTATGGTAGGTTCATGGTATGTCGTAGTTATGTGAGAGAAAGAACCATCGCTATGGACCCCTCCGTTGCCTAGCAACGGCCGAAAAACCTCTAAATGTGGGGGTATTTTAACAAAAAACAATCTGCAGCATTAACCCTTGAAGCTAGAATCATGAATTTTTTTGTGCTTAATGCTCAGGTCATTCCCCATCGAACGGGCCCATCGCGTCAGATTCTATTGCGTAGTCGACTACCCATGTCCGCCTACCGGCTTGTCTTCATTGTTTTCTACTGGCGCTACATGACGACTGTAGGAATAAAATAAATAAAAATGCAACAGAACGTCAGATTTATCGGACTACTCGAGACAATTGTCACAAGGTGTGTTCTGCACACAAGTTTTCATCGTATCCGGACAGCGAGATTGCTTCGTTTTATGCGCGGAGAGATACTGCCGATGACATGGGCTGGCCTTGCTTGCGATTCATTCGCCGCGGTGCAACATGTCCGCTGCGCTGGTCACGTCACCTCACTAAAATATTTCTGATATCGAGCAGTATGCAAGTCGAATTTACATTATTGAATTACGAATAGGATTTTGTCTAACCAGTTGTTATTGCCAAGTCTTCCTTCGATGTCTTCCCGATCATCATGAACGCCGGAAATTTCATCGCCAGTTTCCTCTCCTTGTCCTGCTTCGGGCTCGAACTGGTAAGGCCGTATTCCATTTCCAGCTGCCTGAACTTCACCTCCCGCGACTATGTTATCCGACAATTCTCCATCTGATTCAGACCAAAATCCTTCATTTCTCTCAGTCACTCTCGCTACCAGACAAATCAAAGTCCATGTCATCCATTATTCAAAACCAAATGTTTGATTTCTTTTAAAGCAGAAATGAACGAAGCGTTTGAGTTAACCAATTGAATGTGGAAACACACAGGAAGCCAATAGAATCACGTAGACCACCAACCCGAGTAATTTACGTGCAGCCTTTGTCGTTCTGGAGATGACGTCATGTGGGTTACGCTCCATTCAGTAGATTTCGGCAGAATTTTTATGGGCGTTCCCAAAGAGGTTGGTTTTTTTTAACTTTACATTTTACAGAACGAGTATTGTGAAAAAACATTGTCAGATCTGAAATAACGATGAAAAACTCCTATAGGACATATATATATATATATATATATATATATATATATATATATATATATATATATATATATATATATATATATATATATATATATATATATATATATATATATATGGGTGGTCCAAAAAAGTCGAAAAAAATAGAATGTTGCTCCACAAGCTTAAATTTATTCTAATACGATCCAATAACTTGCATAATTTTTTTTTTAGCTTGAGAGGAGGTGATTTAGAGATCGCTCCATATGACGGACGACTTTTCGTCTCATGACTTGAATAAATTAGGGTATGGTCAGGTACGATCCGGGTACTTCTGGATGTCCGAGGTGGAAATGGAGTGCATTTTCGAACTCTATGGGGTCGATTTACTCTAAGAAATGACTGCACTGACATTGAATTCACTACCATTTCGAAAATATGACCTAAAACAAGATTTATCATTACTGGAGTTGAGTAACTAATCCTACTCATTTCGATATTTTCTCATCTATAATTGATTTGTTGTCCGTCTAAACATTTCTTCGAGTAAATCGACCCCACTGAGTTCGAAAATCAGTCCATTTCACCTCGGAAGTTCACCTAGGAATGTATGGATTCGCATCTCACCATACCCTAATTTTTCAATCAATGGAATTACAAACTATTAGAATATTTCGTCTCATTTACCAAATACCACTATCATCTCCGCCTCTATTGCTGTCTCCACTCCCGCCTGAACTTATTTCTAGCCGGCCCAACATCCAGTGTTTTAGATTCAATGATTCACGAAAAATATGTTAGTTATTTATTTAGTTATTATTATATTAAATTAGGCTATGGTGAGATGCGAATGCGTACACTTCTGAACTCTCGCTATACATATATATATATATATATATATATATATATATATATATATATATATATATATATATATATATATATATATATATATATATATATATATACTGGGAACTCCCTCGGCTAATTAACACCGCACCACCCCTCGTGTGGTGAGACGTAACACTTAAGCTCACAGGTTCCCTCACTTAGTCACATTGAGATGCCTCCTACACGTCCATGGACCAAGCAATTCGACACAATAATATATTCCCGATTATATTCGTCCATCTACGTACCCCCACAACCGTAACAATATTTCAATCCTACCTCCTGGCTGTTATGATGAGCATCAGCCACAGATTACATCTCACACGGTAAAACTGCATAATCTACAAAGAACCACAGTCTGTCTACCACCCAGACAATTGTTCCTGCTAATGCAAACCAATCAACCAGAAGGGGCATGTGGTGCAATCGGGCGGAAAAATCGAAATGTGTGGAGCATGACGAGCACTCCCCTGATCTCCAATGGACTTTATATCCAGGGCAGAGCGCTCGTCACGCTCCACACATTTCGATATATATATGTATATATATATGTATATATATATATATATATATATATATATATATATATATATATATATATATATATATATATATATATGTGTTCAGGTTAAATTTGTACCACCCTCATACTTCACTTTCAAGTTAATGAGCTCCAGAAAATTTAATGCCCAACTTGGATGATTTACATGATAACTTGTGTCCACATTACTTCTACTCATAAATGGCCCATGAAAGACACTTCTTGGTTCGTCAGTGGAATCATCAGGGGTATTTGTGGTTCAGGGAGAAAGAAAACAAATAAATACAGCTTTAATCCTTTTGTATAAATTGTTTTTCAAAAATATCGACAACCTTCATTGTTTAAGCTGAACGGCTTGTTTATGAAAATTTAATTTAAATACAAGTCTGAAGACGACGATGGTTCACGAGCGGTATTTGACGATGTAGATTGTTTCAGAAGTCAAGGATGAGACAATGTGATAATGTTTGACCAAGTTATAAAAATGATCAACATGATGTGGTACAAGTGACAGGTTATTAGCTGCAAAATGTCGTAAACCCGGTTTCGTTCAACTTTAAAAATTTGACCTTTACATTACTTTTAAAGGTCACAAAACAATGTTGTGGACATTAAAATAAGGAAACAGGATACGTGCTATAGCTTAATGGAGTTAGTTCGTTGAAGAAGGTCGAAAACCCGGTTTGATTCCCACAACTTTGAAAATTTGACCTTTGTGAACTTTAAAGGTCAAAGGTCAAGGATTATGACCTTTGGTGCAAAACTTCCTCTGGAACATTCCAGGAACAATATAACGTCATATATGGCATTTCGCACTCCTCGGATTATCCAGACTTTGATGAAATCAGCGTAAAAACAAAATTGAAGGGGGCGCCACGGGCAAGGTGTTCGAGATAGAGCAAAATGGTTTGAAGACTTTAGGTGGGGAATGACCTCAAGATTATGCATAAAAAATATTGTCGTCCTAGCTCTCAAAGTTTGGGCGGTCGTATGATTTTTTTTTTGTCAAAATTCGAAATTTTCAAAGTTTGTGACCTTGTGACCTTGACCTTGACCTTGACCTTGGGACGAAAATGAAAAATCGAGCTCCGTGGGGCTATGCAGGTGCCATTGGGCTAAGCAAATACCGAAATCCCTGCCAGATTCGACAAACCCCTCGGAGAAGATGGATTTTTATGTCAAAATCGCAATTTTCTAAGTTCGTGACCTTGTAGCCTTGACCTTGGGACGAAAATGAAAAATCGAGCTCTGTGGGGCTATGCAGGTGCCATTTGGCTAACCAAATACCGAAACCCCTGCCAGATTCGACAAACCCCTTCGGAGAAGAAAATTTTTTACGTCAAAATTCGCAATTTTCTAAGTTCGTGACCTTGTGACCTTGACCTTGGGACGAAAATGAAAAATCGAGCTCCGTGGGGCTATGCAGGTGCCATTGGGCTAACTAAATACTGAAACCCCTGTCAGATTCGACAAACCCCCTTGGAGAAGATGCAAATTGAAATTGGCTACCCCCTAAAAACATGTTTTTTGGGTGTGGCTCTGCCCATAATTGGCACACCATGCCCATTTTCAGGAAAACACAACTAGATCATGATATAAACCTCCCACCAAAATTCTATCAGGATCGGATCAAAACCCACGGAGCTATGCTCGGGACAGACAGACAGACAGACAGACAGACACACAACAATAACGAATATAATGGTCACTTATTTTTTTTCGTGAAAATATTTTTTTGTGAACCAATAATCACATGAGGTGTTCCATTTCTCCAGGGTTCTGGCTGCTCTGGATGCTTATTATCCTCCTGAGCTGCTGCTGTGCATATCAGCACCGACGCTCTAAGCAGCGCAGTCACCAGCAGGAACGTCAGCGAGAAATCAACCTACTTGCTTATCAAGGGGCCTGCAACTATCCAACACCGCCATTGGACATCCGTATGTACAAGTCATCTCTGTATACTCTTAACAGATCCTTTGACACAATGCCTTTTTCATTGCACCGTGATTGAATAGTTTTATAAACTTCCACAATAAGTATGTACTCTTTTAACTGTTTTATATATTACTTGTAAAATCGAAGATTTTTCAAAAGTCTATTTTGTTCTTCTGTCTGTTCGTAAGTCAATCACCTTCAGATCACAATTTTTAAAACCGATCTTCACAAAACTTCACCAAATCGATGAGGTAGTCTCAACTGAGAAGCCTATTGATTTTTGAGGTCAAAGGTCATCTTGAGGTCAAATTTCTACAATCGTCATTTTTCATGCAATTGACTTGAAGTTTGAACAGGATTTGCACAGTGCATCCCTGATTTGGGAAACCAACTACTTTTGAGATCAAAAGGTCAGAGGTCAACTCAAGGTCAAACTTCTAAAATCATCAATTTCAATCTGAAGAATAATCAATTTTCATTCAATTGACCTGAGCTTTAATTAAGATTGTCAATTTTAATCTTAATGAAATGGACAATTTGATGTATCCATGGCAACCTTTGGAGTGGGGGATGGATTTTACAAGCATCGTGCTCTGCATGACGTATTTTTCTTGTTTATTTGTTTGTTTATTTATTTATTTATTTTGTCAGATTCTTACACTTTCCTCCTGTTGTCTGCCCAGGTCTGATGGCTGCATGTAAGCTTCCGCCCTATGAAGAGGCTCTGGCCAGAACAAGTCAAACGCCTCCACCGCCCTACAGTGCCCTGCATGTACAGACGATGCACTCTCCTACTGTCCCACCATATGATGATCCTCCTAACCCTAGGGATGAACCCCTAGAAGGGCGAACTCTGGGTGCTGCAGGATGCAGCATGGGGCCTTCAGAACTGGTGCAAAATCCCAGGGATGTGGACCGTACAACAAGGAGAGCGAGATTTTCAATACCAGTGGAGATTACCGTGCCAACAAACTGGCACAGAGAAATTGAGGATGAAAGCAGTGATAGTGCTGATGAAATGCCGACAAACGGAAGTGGTGGAAACAGAATTGTAATAGATGTGATAACAGGGCAGTGGACGTCTGTTAGTGGCAGTGGTGGCGTTCACCTTGATGGTGGTGGTGGTGGTGATGATGATGATGATGAGCATGATGATGATCATAAGAAGGCTGACAAAAGGTTCAGACACAGGCGGTTGACTGGTGACTCGGGCATCGATGTGTGTGTCAGTGAGCCCGAAGAGGCTGGGGCATCCATGAATGAGGCGCAGAGCGTGTCGCATTCTGGATCTACTGAAGCAGTGGGACATGCGGCATCTGACAAAGATAGCCATAATAACATGTGAAGCATAGGTGTGCATGTCTGTCTGTGTGCTGCTGATGTTTGAGAGAATGTGTCTGCCAGCATGTGATGTTTTGGTTGCGATAATGTCCTATGTCTTATACGTGTGTTTATGTCTGGTGCTTTTCCTTTCCTGTTTGCTGGCACAAATGCCAGAAACGTTAAACTGTGCACAGATAAGCTCATAGTTACCAGCAATATCCCCAACCTCGCAGCGCCACTTATTTCTTGCCATATGCCAGCCATGTAAGATCAGTTCCTGGTGCTAAAAGAGCATGTACTTTATGCCAAGTGTCGATGCACGTGGTGTGAGTGTACATGCAGTTCTCTGCATGCAGGTTTGCACATGATCCTTTCACATCCGTGAAGAGTGAGCAATGACCATGGTGTCTGTCTGTCTGTCTGTCTGTCTGTCTATCTGTCCCTGTGTCACAGGTTTTAAAAGTAGGGCTGCATGTGCAGTGCTTATAATTTTAATTTTTTTTAATCCAACTCTTAATTTCCCCCCCCTCCCCCTTCGATAAAAAAACTTCCTCCAACAGATGCCGATTTCATGAGCATCGCCATGTGCTTATGAGACTTTCAGCGTGCACAACCGTCTTAACTCTAATGCGGGTGCATAAAATCTTCGATCTTCCCATGTCATTTCTACTCTTGTGTGATTGGAATACCACTCCAGCCATATTCTGATGATTTTCTCCTCTCACTGTGGCTTATTCCTTCATTTGGCTCAGATTTTTGTAGAATATATTAGTACCGGTGTAAACCCCACCCCTCCCGTGGCATCTGTGTGAGGTGGGTGTCACTGCTTATGCACGAGTTAGGGTTGCAGGTATACACCTGCTGTGAATGAGTAATTTGAAAATATACTTCAGGGAATCCATACTGCATCTTAATCTGAGACTTTCTACTCACCATGTGCTGTATTGTATCAATATACTCCCCATTGTTTTTGGTGGGCATTGTCTTTTTTTTGCTGCGCTGGATGTGGCCGTATGTGTGTGGTAGAGTTGGGTTTGTTGCTATGTTTGCTTTTCTTAAAAGCCACTGCTGACGTAGAGATGACGTACGTGGGGCATTCAAAGTTCAAGAAACACTGAGGTTTTTTTATCACGTAAATATATAATGTAATTAGAAAAAATATATATATATTTCCTTACTTATCATTAACTTGTATATTGAGAAATGAAAAACTGTTGGTGTTTCTTGGACTTACTGTGAGTATCTCATTCCGAGAACGTTTTGAACGCCCCTCGTATTCTGGCAACTCGGCCTAAACAGACAGGGGACATCTATTTATTACGTACATACCAGGTTGTTGTTGTTGTGGTGAGGGAGGGGAAAGGGGTTGATATATTGAGGAATTAAAAAAAATTAATGGGAGAGAACAGAGGGCAGGGAAGTGTGGAGAGAAGGGAAACGTTTAGGACATGGTGATGAGGTGGCAATCGAGAGGAGGTTAATAATATTTTTCATGTCTGTGAATGTATGACATAAATATATGGCCCCGCCAATGTTGCACGTCTGTTTCATAGGCCTAGCATTTGGGTCTGGCCTTGCATCGTTTGGGTTTTTGGTTTTTGAACAACTCATTCAAACTCTCGTTTTTCCTCTCTTGTCGAATGAACAATTAATTTTTTCTTTTTAAATTTCATTACAGCATTTGGATCGGAAGCGCGGAATTGCTTTATGCTGGAGTTGGTGTTGTTGTGAGATCCTTCCTCTTATGTTCGACCAATCCCACCATGCCCATCGACCTTTCCTATTTTATTATTTTATCGATGCTATCTCTTGCTACAAAAGGGCTCTCTGCCATGCCGAGTGATTGCAGTCAGGTGTTTGTTTCTCGTTTTGTATCATTTTTGATTGTCCCTTTTATCTTTTATCATCAGCATTATTATTTCTTTCTTCATTTATCTGCAATAAGCCATATTTTGACAGATCACTTGTTTTCACGACTGTCATCCATGATACATCTTTAAAATTGCATCTCTTCCCTGCCATACTTCCTCTCTCCTCTTTCCACTTTTTTTTTAATTTGCTGTTTTTGCAGAAAATTTACACTGCTTTTATTATTGAGCTTTTATGCTAGATGAGTTTCTGATGTCTGGGTGCACATCTTATAACTCTTTACCAGACATATTCTGGGCACCATGACGATGAAAGTAAAAGCTGTGACCGCCATATTCACATTGCCTCCTTGCTTTGGAGGTTCACAGCATGGCCTGGATGTGCCAGGCCCCAGAAAGCACAATTTGTCATGGATTCCACGCATAGGCCCGTGGGCTCACACTACGTGCCTAAGGTTCACGCATAGCAGGATT
The DNA here is from genome assembly GCF_056783735.1 of Eptatretus burgeri. Classification (NCBI taxonomy): domain Eukaryota; kingdom Metazoa; phylum Chordata; class Myxini; order Myxiniformes; family Myxinidae; genus Eptatretus; species Eptatretus burgeri. Next base: position 22,831,793 of record NC_140961.1, read on the forward strand.
TCTTCACCCTTGCTGGTCTTTCGGCCCATGTACTAACAGAGTAAGGCAAGTGAAAAACCTTTATTTTAAACTCTATGCCTGTGAATGCCTTCGCCTATACTGTTGAATACTCGGGCTGTCGATCGGATGCCTCCTTGTTCCTGCCATGTAGATGTGCATTTGTTTTGGCAAACGAAGCTTTGATTTTGTTTTTTTCTTCCTGTTTATTGTTTTGTGCCATCTTGGAAATCTTAAAATGAGAAATGATGATTTGAAAAGTTTCCTGTTTTTTATTTATTTTAATTTGAACTTGTGATGTGGCCAGATGTTGATAAAAGTGAGTGTGGTCATGGGAAAAGTGAGTATGTTGCATATCAAGTTTGTAGTGAGTTGGCAGACCATCAAATTTTAGTTTCTTTTTTAAAGTTTTTGTTGCAGCCCTTTTTATGAAGAAGGAAAATGTCAAAGCACTTTACAAAGAAGAATAAATGTAAAGTCGTAACAATTGTAAAATGATGGGATTTTAAGAGAAGTTCACTGCAACAGCTACGTGAGGCTGTGCGGAGTTTAAGAGGGAGAGTTTTTTTTTTAGGGGGGGGGGGTTCAGACATGGTGAAGGCTTGTGGAAGAGCTAGGACACCGAACAGATCTGGTGGTTAGCAATGAGCTTGTAGTCAGGTAGTTTATGATAACAGATTTGTAGCTATGAGTTCCACTTGTTCACTAAATGTCTCCGTCCTCGTGTGAATAACCACTGCTCAAGGAGCGCCTTCTGATCTTTACTTGCACCTTGCTATATCACTCGCAGAAGCCCATGGTAAAAGAAAGAAATTTAATTCCACGATAAAAATTAAATAAAGCCTTTTATTCTTGCACCGATTGAAAGAGCTCAAAAATGAGAGGTTGAGGTTATATATTTCTTAACAGCAAAAAAAAAATTCTGGAGTGATTGAGGCAGTGGTTAGCTGTCCACACACCGCCCAGGTTCAATATTTTGCTTGATTGAAAATACTTGTAATTTTCCCGTAGGTTTGGATTAATTGGAAGCAACTTTTACAGAATAATTTTTTTCTCTTCGAGGAGTGTTTCAGGATGGGATGGACAGACACAGTAAGCATTACCCTGATACATATATAAGCTAACAGTAAAAAAAAGTTTGTGTTATAAAAAAATATATCGATAAAATGATAGACATGCACCGTCGCAATACAATGGTCAGCCAACATGTCTCGACATGTTCCCCAGTTTACCCGTAAATATCCGGAATTTCCATGTGCATACTCTGCACTGCACACACAAATTGCCATGCACGTGTACTGGGTCACGTGACAGTGCTACACTTGGTACTGAGGAAATTGCAATGCAGCACTATTCGGTGAAGCATCTCAGCTGGAAAAGAACATTTTTATAGACATCTAAATGTCGTGAATGCCACGCCTTTACTGAAAATGACTGTCCACATGCTATTGGCATGCTTGAGACAGGAATGCCACAAAAAAACGTTGTGGCTAGGCATTTTGGTGTTCATTGGAACACTATACAGTCACTCTGGAGATGTTATCAACAAACTGGCAACATCAGAGACCATCCACGTATTGGGCGACCACATGTGACGTCACGTTGGCAGAATAACCATATCCAGTTGGTGCACCTTTGAAAGTGGTTCCAGACAGCAAGTTTGACAGTTCGCAGCATTCCTGGCTTGCGACCAGTCAGTGCCAGAACTGTCAGGAATTGGTTACTTGAGTGAGTATAACATCCAACCAGGACAACCAGCATTATGTCTGATTTTTGTTGCCATGTCATCAACATGCGTACTGAGCTTGGTGTAGACAATATCTGAGGTTCAGGAGACAAGATTGGGCTGCTATCCTCTTTGCAGAGGAGTTGAGGTTCCATCTCCACAGAAGTGATGGCTGTTGTCGCATTTGACGGGAAGGGTAACGTTACGCTGACGCATCTGTTGTGCAACGTTTGTTGTTTGGTGGTGGAAGCGTGATGGTATGGGGAGGTATCATCGCACATCACAGAACCCAGATGGAGGTCGTTAATGTCAATATGACAGGTATTCGGTATTCGATGCAATGATGAAGTTCTCCGTCCTCACGTTCCTGCAGGTTCATTCATGGACATCACCACACTTCAACAGGGTAACGTGTGCCCTCACATCACACGAGTGGTCATCGACTGCATTACACAACAGACCATTCCCACACTTCTCTGGCCAACTGTTTCACCTGATCTTTCTCCCATAGGACATGTGTGCGATGAAATGAAACAACGATTGCACAGTCTTCAAAACCATCCGGTGACATTGGCCCAACTGTGGCAGGCCTTGTTACAGATCTGGAATGACATCCCTCAAGCCTTCTTCAGCCATCTTGTGTCCTCAATGAGGCACCGTAGCTAAGTGTGTGTCAATGCAAATAGTGGTACACCAGATATTGAAATGTTAACTGACTTTTGACTGTACCCCTCCTTGAGCATCTGGAAACATGTCTTGCATGGAAACCTCAAACATATTGACATTCTCATGTCGATTTCATGTTTATCAAACACTAAATATTTATATGACCAAACAACATGATGCGTTTGAATGTACGAGAAGGTGTATCCAGTGAAAAATTAACTTTCACCCTTTAAAAATCTTGCGAATAAATTATTGAAATATCAGCTACTTTTTTGTACCCTTTTTTTTTTTTACGCCAGCACATGTTTTACGCCGGATGACCTTCCTGACGCAACCCTGGTCGCTTCTTACGACACAGGGATAAGGTACACCTATTTTAACCGGGGTATACACCGGCCCAGTGTACTGGTACTCATTTCGCCGACCTTGGAAGGATGACAGGCTGAGTCAACCCCCTGGTGTATTAATTCAGTGGCCCAACGGGGCTTGAACTCAGGACCTCTTGGATCCCAAGCCGCTGCCCCAACCACTGCGCCAACACCAGGCTCCGGTATGGTGATATATCACTGTTAAAAGAATAAAATGGAAATGTTGAAAAAAAAAAAGGTATTAAATATAGCAACCGTTTTCTGAATCTAATCGACATGAAATATGGGTTTGAAGACCCACTATTATTACAAGTGAAGAAGAAGATGAAGGAGGAAGAGTTTTTGTTTGAATGTAAATTGAAACCAGCCCATCTATCCTCATCTTACTCAACTATATCATACTATTTGTGGCCTTACTCAACTACATCGTACTGTTTGCAGCCTCACTCAACTAGATCATATTGTTTACGGCCTTACTCGACAATATCGTACTGTTTAGGGCCTCACTCAACTATATCATACTTTTAGCAGCCTTACTCAACACTACCATACTGTTTACGGCCTTACTCAACACTATCATACTGTTTACGGCCTTACTCAACAATATCGTACTGTTTACGGCCTCACGCAACTATATCATACTGTTTACTGCCTCACTCAACTATATCATACTGTTTACGGTCTTACTCAACTATATCATACTGTTTACTGCCTCACTCAACTATATCATACTGTTTACGGTCTTACTCAACAATATCATACTGTTTACGGCCTTGCTCAACAATATCGTACTGTTTACGGCCTTACTCAACTCTACCAAACTGTTTACGGCCTTACTCAACTATATCATACTGTTTACGGTCTTACTCAACAATATCGTACTGTTTACGGCCTTACTCAACTCTACCAAACTGTTTACGGCCTTACTCAACTATATCATACTGTTTACGGTCTTACTCAACAATATCATACTGTTTACGGCCTCACGCAACTATATCATACTGTTTACTGCCTCACTCAACTATATCATACTGTTTACGGTCTTACTCAACTATATCATACTGTTTACTGCCTCACTCAACTATATCATACTGTTTACGGTCTTGCTCAACAATATCATACTGTTTACGGCCTTGCTCAACAATATCATACTGTTTACGGCCTTGCTCAACAATATCGTATTGTTTACGGCCTTACTCAACTCTACCAAACTGTTTACGGCCTTACTCAACTATATCATACTGTTTACGGTCTTACTCAACAATATCGTACTGTTTACGGCCTTACTCAACTCTACCAAACTGTTTACGGCCTTACTCAACTATATCATACTGTTTACGGTCTTACTCAACAATATCATACTGTTTACGGCCTTGCTCAACAATATCGTACTGTTTACGGCCTTACTCAACACTACCAAACTGTTTACGGCCTTACTCAACTATATCATACTGTTTACGGCCTTACTCAACTCTACCAAACTGTTTACGGCCTTACTCAACAAGATCAAACTGTTTACGGCCTTATTCAACTATATCGTACTGTTTACGGCCTTACTCAACTCTACCAAACTGTTTACGGCCTTATTCAACTATATCGTACTGTTTACGGCCTTACTCAACTCTACCAAACTGTTTACGGCCTTACTCAACAAGATCAAACTGTTTACGGCCTTATTCAACTATATCGTACTGTTTACGGCCTTACTCAACGATATCATACTGTTTACGGACTTACTCAACGATATCATACTGTTTGTAGCCTTACTCAATGATATCATACTGTTTACGGACTTACTCAACGATATCATACTGTTTGTAGCCTTACTCAACGATATCATACTGTTTACGGCCTTACTCAACGATATCGTACTGTTTACGGCCTTACTCAACTAGATCATATTGTTTACGGCCTCACTCAACAATATCATACCGTTTGTAGCCTTACTCAACTATATCATACTGTTAGCAGCCTTACTCAACTATATCATACTGTTTCCAATCTTCCTCAACAATATCATACTGTTTGTAGCCTTACTCAACAATATCATACGTTTATGGCCTCACTCAATATCATACTGTTTGCGGCCTCACTCAAATATATCATACTGTTTGTGGCCTCACTCAGTATCATACTTGTGGCCTTACTCAACTATATCTTACTGTTTGTAGCCTCACTCAACTACATAATACTGTTTGCGGCCTCACTCAACTATATCGTACTGTTTGTAGCCTTACTCAACTATATCATACTGTATGTAGCCTTACTCAACTATATCATACTGTTTGTAGCCTTACTCAACTATATCTTACTGTATGTAGCCTTACTCAACTATATCATACTGTTTGCGGCCTTACTCAATATATACTGTTTGCAGATTGGGCTTGATTAGTTATGTCCCCTAAAAGACAATTGTTGCTGGAAGCACGCAGGCAGGGACGGCCAGCCAGGGATGGATGCAGGCACACCGAGACCGAGCTCCTTTTTATAAGGTATCACTTCGACCCAAATATTTCCCACACTCAACCCATTCGCCAAAATCTGTAAATCTATTTTCTTACATCTGCACAATATATCCCGAACCCACTCGTGCCCAAATCAAACTCTTGCAATCAAATCAAACATGTCTGTTTTAATGTTCTCACCACTTTGCACTTGGATTTCTACCACTCACCGATTGCAGACTTCCTTGTGTCTTCTTTCTAGCCTTTTATATCCCAATCAGAATATGACAGCCAGGCTCATAGTGTCGGCTTGTAAATTTGATCACGTCACTCCAATTTTCAAAATACTTCACTGGCTCCGACTAAACGCCGATGCATAGATTTGAAAATGTTGCTGATAACCTTGAAGCTGAACAAATTGGTTCCCGTCTGCATTTCTGGTTGAATCACACCTCCCATGTCTTTGCAAAAGAGCTGTGATATAACAATGGGTATCCCCTGATTCACTTTATGATTTAAGTTGTTTGCTTTTTGTTTCATAACGGATATGGGGCAAAGAACCAGCACATCGGTCGTGGCAGCATTGGATTTGAGAAGGTTTATGGAAATCCATGTTTAAATTTCAGAGATGGGAATTAAGAGTTGGCGAAGAGAGCGCATCAGGTTCAATGGATGGAAACTCTGGGTAGCATATTGAAAGCATTTATTGAAATTCCATACAATAGTACCAAGTGTATGCAGATAAAAAGAAATCCAGAGTGGGACTGAAAAATAAACCCTTGGGGAATACCGACAGATAAATGAATTGGGTGCGATAAATAGCCATCGGTGTTTATAGGAGATGTGCAATCCGAGATGAGATATGAACAATTATTAAGAACAGATCCAGGGATACCAAATCAGCTTTGAAGAGTGAAATAACACATTTTGGTCATCTGTATTAAAAGCAGCTGATAGATTCACAAATATTACAATTACAGCTGATCCTTGGTCCACTTTGTACAAAATGTAATTTGTGACCTTCGGGAGTGCAGTCTCAGTGCTCTTCAACCATTTTGTAACCACATCAGAAGTGTGCTAAAAGAGTGCTGGTTGCAGGTACCGACTTTGGAAGTTTATGTCAAAATCAAAAGTAAAAGAGAATCAGATCTGTAACTTTGAAGTTTGGATCCAGTGAATTTTTTTTTTCTTCCAAATGGGACTTGTTTAAATGAGGATGGATCTAAAGATGGTCCTCAATGGAGCAATTTATGCCACAAATGGAGAGATAATGAAGAAAGTAAATGACTGGAGGTGATGGAATTGGATGAAGTAGAGAAATCGTTTTCTTTGATTATTGGGTGGACTGCTTCCTGATTGACAGGTAAGAAGTGATCCAAACAAGTAGTATTACATGGTGCAGAAGAAAATGCAGAATCTAGAGTGGGATTGCTAAGTGAACCGCACAACGAATCCATAACCTTATCCAGAAAGGCTGTGGCAAGACACTTGGTTTGTGATAGAGAGGAAAATGAGTTTGAACTATATTTAAAGGTTGATCAAACACTTGGTGATGGAGTTGTTACTGAATACAAGGCTTTTGGGCTAACAGGATGGCTGAGAGGTACACACACTCACCTCTAAGCCATCTAGCTTGGGTTTGAATCCCGACCCAGCTGTAAACTGTCATCCAGGTGTTTCACAAGTAAAATTGTCCACCGTCTCACGTGACTTTGAACGTTCAGGATTTTTATGAGCTTTGACTGATACTGATATGACAAAATGTGATCTGTGGCCGTTTAGCTGGTGCGCAACCGTAGAAGGAGGCTAAATGCTGGTGGCCGGAGCACGACCCCGACTTCCCCTACGAGCGAGGGCAGCGGTTGGTTGGGCACCGGGATCAGGCGGAAGCGATGGAGTAGCCAAGCTGAGAAAATGAAGAGCTCATGACGTGCGAGCACCTCTCCAAGGCAGATCCGTGGCCCGGCCCCAAATGGAAAGTAACTCCATGGCTTTTTCACCGACAGTTCTCCGTCGACGTCCAGAAACCGTCCTTGGGAGGGGTTGGGGGGGGGATGAGCACGAACATCAATGCCACGTTTTTCAGCTTTACAACACTCTCTCCCTTCATTATGCATCAACCTCTGTATTGTGGCCTAAATCGTACAAATCTTTACCTTTTTCTCCATTGTGCAGCTCTGATTTTAACCACTTATTTGCTGCAATAGGTGTGCTCTTAATATCTTAATGCAAGGCCTTCTTAACACAGGAGGCCATTTGGGCCATCATGCCTACACGATATCAATACTCCAGGCAAAAATAACATTCCTTTCTTGTAGTAATTCTCTGCAGACTACTGTAGTATATGAGAGTGCAACTCTTACATACTATCGTTCTAACTGTAGCATTTTTGCCTGGCACTACATTAATTATATTTATCAGTTTATTGACTCATTTCATTGGAGGTGTGTGGAGGGTTCGGGTTGCAGGGCCAAAGGAAGGAGATCGAGGGTATGTACTGGGCCATACAGGTTGCATGATGGAGAACTAATGCTCACTTGCCACTACCTTCTTCCTTGTTGGAGGTAATGACGAGTGAGTGATTTACTGTTATTTGACAGTTCGTTTGGTGTTTTTTGGCAATGTAAGTAAACCATAAATTTAGTTTAAACTCCTGGGGATCAGTAATTCCGGTTTTACTGATGTGTTAATATTGCGACATGAAATAGTTCAGGCGTTAAAACCACATGATGACTTTCATCAGGTTGCAGTCTGCATGGTTTCACTTGCGGCTGTAAACAGTCAATCAATACACCACCAAATGGATGTGGTAGGAATGAGTAATTTCGATTTGTGGCCAGCTCTCACCATTTTACGAACCACTTGCTCCGAATGTAAGTTTTTTTATTTTGAAATTGTAACGTTATGCCATTCCTGGTCGCAAACTGTGGCCTATGGTGCTGCTCTGCAGGCTTCATGAATGTAAGGGGCTGACAATGTAAGATCAAGTTGTACCAACCAGCACGTGCAGCTCAAACTGTAGTAACATTTAAACAATGCCATAATATATATATATAGATATATATATATATATATATATATATATATACACGAGGTGTGTTCAAAAAGTATCCAACCTTAATTTTTCGTGCGTAAACAAATGAAGCTAGGGAGGCGTGGTTTGGTGCACGTATGTAGGCGATCCTAATTCGTATGCGTGAATATTTTCCCGCCTGCAGAAGCTGTCAGTCGCCGACAGACCGCCGATGAGTGAGGAAGTGTAAGTGAGCGCCGTCGGATTTTCGTTTTTGACAAAATGGTGGAAAAACTTGAACAACGCTACTGCATCAAATTTTGTGTAAAGCTTGGCGATTCCCAAGTGGAAACGATCCGCAAGATTCAACAAGTCTTCGGGAACAAAGCAATGGGCACCACACAGATAAAAGAGTGGTACAACCGCTTCAAAGATGGTCACACATCAGTGGAAAGTGAAGCACGTTCTGGTGGGCCCTCAACATCTCGAAATGAGATAGTCATTGACCAAGTGAGGACCCTACTGATGCAGGATCGTCAAATCACGAACACAGAACTTGCAGACGAGGCGGGCGTCAGCATTGGATCCGTTCATTCCACTGTGACTGAGGATTTGGGCTTAAGGAGAATCGCAGCGAAGTTCGTGCCAAAGCTGCTAACGATCGAGCAGAAGCAACTCCGTTTGGAGATCGCACAGGACATGCTGGAGACTGTGAACAGCGATCCCAACTTCTTCAACACAGTGATCACTGCCGATGAGACCACAGTGATCCGTCATTTTGTCAAAAACGAAAATCCGACAGTGCTCACTTACACTTCCTCACTCATCGGCGGTCTGTCGGCGACTGACAGCTTCTGCAGGTGGGAAAATATTCACGCATACGGATTAGGATCGCCTACATACGTGCCCCAAACCACGCCTCCCTAGCTTCATTTGTTTATGCATGAAAAATTAACGTTGGAGACTTTTTGAACACACCTCGTGTGTGTATATATATATATATATATACATTTATTTATTTATATATATTTATTTATATATATATATATATTTATTTATATATATTTATTTATATATATTTATTTATATATATCTTTATTTATATATATATATATATATATATATATATATATTTATTTATATATATATTTATTTATAAATATATATTTATTTATTTATAAATATATATATTTATTTATATATATATATATATTTATAAATATATATTTATTTATATATATATATATTTATATATATTTATTTATATACATATATATTTATATATATATATATATATATATTTATTTATATATATATATATTTATAAATATATATTTATTTATATATATATTTATATATATTTATTTATATACATATATATTTATATATATATATATATATATATATATATATATATATATATATATATAATATTGTTGTGGATTCTCGCCACGCCGGCGTGCGGACTGCTGACTTTATCCCGATTGCGGCCGCGCGTGCCCACCGAATGTGGCAATCCAGTCGCAGCTTTTCGGATCAATGCCGAAACCCAGCTACGGGTGTTGTTAACCACACCATAGATCAGCCAACTCTTCTGTCCACGCGTTTCAGGGTTGATCGCTGAATTGTCAATGTACCTAATTATTCGCACAGACAGAAATGCCAGGGATTTACATCTCAACGGAGCCTGCACGAAAACAAGCCGCTTTAAGCAGCTCGTTCCGTTTGCGATTGCCGAGCGGTTTTATATCGCCAAGCCCCGTCGGACCAGATGTACGTTTTATCGGCTCTTAATCAGCCAGCTATTTATTCCGAATGCAATTATGGCAGTTCAATGGAGGAAGAGACGCAATGAGCAGGTGAATATTCAAACAATAGGGAACATTTATTTCCAATGCACATATGCAAGCAAGGCAATGAATGGGAGTCGGGGACAAGAGACGAGCAAGAAAACCTACAGCCGTTATCTATTTACCATGCACATGCACTTAGTCAGTTCACTACTTAAGGACAAGGCGCCACAGACTTCCATGCAAAAACCCCAGAAAAGAAAGAAGAGAACTGAGCTCGTAAGCCTTTAATGTTCCTCGGAGCTGGGATGACCGAAGGAGCTCCGCGAGGCCGTACAGGTTACCTTCGTCACCCTTGAGGCGACTCGATGGTCTTTTCGTCGGCGACCCTCCGTATCTCTCGGTTGTACAAGCGGCAGCTGTGGTAACGGCGGCTTGGTTGGTCCCGGGCCTAGCAGCGCGGCCTGGTCGATGGGGCCTGGCCGACGACGCTTCAGAGGAGCGAACGGGCCTTCCTCTTTTTGAGTTGATGTTCTTTAAGAGCCCGCTCACTCCTCAGCGTCACTCGGACCGTTATGTAGCCAGCTGGCGACTTCTCTCCGGCTGCAACTCGACCAACTCCGACCAACTCTGGAGCTCTCCACACCGACTCCTCTGAACTGGACTCCAAACTCCACCGGACTCCAAACTCCACCGGACTCCAAACTCCACTGCAGGCTCGACTCTGGACTGTAACGGCCCAGCCCAACTCTCTCAACAACTCTTCTCGGCGTTTCAGCCCGGCCTTTTATCGGGTTCGGGGTGGGGGGGGGGCGCTCGGTCTTTCACCTTCGACTCTTCACCCCCGGCTGGCTCCGCCCCTTTCGTTGTTTTGATCCGTTTTGCGAGTCATGCGCGGACGTGTTTGAGATCACTCTCACAACGCGGCCATGTTTGAAAACACCCTGCCGCTGCTAGGATGCCATCGTGTTCGCCTGTGGAGATGTTGGTTGTTGGGGATGCCGTTGCTGGTGAAAAGATGGCGGCGCCGTGGAGATGATGGTGAGGAGATGTTTGTTTGTTGAAATGTTGTTGTTTGTGGAGATGATGGTGAGGAGATGTTGTTTGTTTTAAAGTAAAGATAGAAAAAGAATAACGGTTAACTCAAAGATGCACAGCCCGACACACGAATAAATCCTGTTATACATCGGTGGGGAAATCTAATCTGGACACACACTTATCGACATAATTGATCTCTGGGAACCTGAATGGTGATCTGTGAATTTCCACAACCGTAACAATGTATATATGTATATGTATATGTATATGTATATATATATATATATATATATATATATATATATATATATATATATATATATATATATATATATATATAATCATTTGGTGCAGCTGTCAAACCCCACCACTGTTGTTTGTGCTTTATGCGTTTTGACTTGTGGACTCACCGGGATCAAATACCTCTGGGTTTTCCCATTGCCTCTCATCGTGATGAACTGCCCACATGTTCACGATAACTTGGGTCCCACAGGGTATGGAGTAACCACCAACTCTGGAATTAACAAAAAACGATGGATTATATTGTTGGCGAAATATATTCCAGCTTGCAAATCCGAGCGATGGTGTGTGGGATGAGAGAGAGAGAGAGAGAGAGAGAGAGAGAGAGAGAGAGAGAGAGAGAGAGAGAGAGAGAGAGAGAGAGAGAGAGAGAGAGAGAGAGAGAGAGAGAGAGAGAGAGAGAGAGAGAGAGAGAGAGAGAGAGAGAGAGAGAGAGACAGAGACAGAGAGAGAGAGAGAGAGAGAGAGAGAGAGAGACACAGAGAGAGACACAGACACAGACACAGAGAGAGACACAGAGAGAGACACAGAGAGAGAGACAGAGACACCGAGACCCCCAAGGAAAAGTAAATCAGCTGAGGGGCTTTGAAATGCATCATGAACGAAATTGATAGGTTGTTAATCGAAGTGTGCTAACCATCATGGGAACCAAGGACCCGCTGATGTTTCGGACATTCACCCTTCGTCTGAGATGATTTAAGGGCAGAAACCTCAGCGTGTCCTTGGTTCCCACGGTGGTTTGCATACCTCCAACAACAAAACTGCAGTTTGTGGGCAAACTTTAGACTGTGACACTCGCATGTAGGGTACCAGAAAGTAAAATGAGGCAACATTCTTCATTTGGATATCCTGCACATTATCTTTCAGACAAGTTTTAGGAAGCCTTTTTGACATAATACAAATTTAAGTACATAGGTATGCTGGGGGACCATTTTATTGTGCCATGTTCAACGCAGTGTTTATGATCCTTTCAGTGTCGGTAAGTTTTCGCTCCTAAATATATGCATTACGAGCAGGGTTGCCCGGGGGTGGGGGAGGGGTTGAGAAGATGGGCAGGAAAACCAGAGGGAGGCAGGGGAAAAACTGAGAAGGGGGCAGGAGAGTTGGCAGGATGGGGGACAGGAGAGCTGCTGGCCTTGGGGGCAGGAGGCTGAGAAGGCAACTGGCAGACCAGGGGGCAGGACAACCGATGGGGTGGGGGCAGGGGAGGAAATGAGAAGGGGGCAAGATAGTTGGTGGGGCTGGGGGCAGAAGAACATCCGGAGTGAGGGGGACAGGAGACCTGCCAGGGTAGGTTTTGGGGGCAAGAGAACCAGCGAGGTGGGGGGCAGGAAGGTTTATTTAAAATAGTGAGTTGAGGTGATGCCAGCAGCTAAAGTGGTCTTCTGGGTCTTTCGGGTCTGAGGTATTGGATTTGATGAAACCCATCATTTAATTAATAATTTACAAACTTTCCATCAACTTCCTTCATTCCCACAACTGTGCACTGTACTGGAACTTTAACAGAGAATGTAAATACATGTAATACTGAAAAAGGCAGGCAGATTGAGTTAATAACGTAGGACTAGTGGATTAAAGAAAATCCTTTCCACAGAGTTTTTACGTGAAAAACTCAGAGCAACATCCGGATTCTCCGAGCTCGGTCGCCCAGAATGGTGATGGCGGACAAGTTTTCTAATGTGGCCATCTGATCTGTACGTGCTGAACGGGGAGCGCACAGTCTAGTTACTGGATGTAAGTCAATGTTCACACCACACTGCATGAATGCTTAACTTGCATAACAATGCCAGCATAGATTGACCAATCAGAGATAGAGTTGACAGGACAATGGGAGGGTATAGTGATGTAATAGCTCGTGTTATAAAAGGAAACATTCCCTTCCTCCCATCAAGCTGTCACTGTTTGGCTCCTTTTGGGGTTCAGGTGGTATGGGGGCTCTTTCTCCGTCGGGATTTTAAAGAGATGCCATGAGGGACATGATCTCCCATGACCACATCCCTCGTAGAGTCTTTAGATTTTCCGCTTAATGCTACTCTTCATGGAATGAATGACATTCTCCATGCAGTATAGTTCATACATCGAATGAAATCCATAATTATTGGGTTTTAAAAGCTCTTCAACACCATAACTATCATGTGCAAATGAGGAATGTCACTTTCATAGACAATCAAGTGGAAAAATAAGAAACTTTTAATCTTCTGGTGAAATTATCCGAAATGTCTTTACAATAATGTATGTATTCCACAGGAAAATCTTCAACAATTGCCCCAGAATGCTCAACACCATTCTCCTGTAGATGGATGATCAAGCGTCAGACACTTCCAGTGAATAGCTCACATGGTATCTCGCATGGCGACGTGCGGCACCAGGAGTGGGGCGACCGGTCGGATGCGCAGAACCTCGCAGAGTGCAGCCTCGAGTTGTGGAAGCCTGGAGTGGTCTTCCCACCTGGGGTCTCGCTCTCTTCCCACCTTTTCATCTAACTCCATCTGTATTCTCTGCTGCACCTGCTCGAGTACACGTTTGCAACACTGGTACAGTATTTAGCACAATTCTCTTTAGCATCCCTGATTTTTAATTTTATATCCTTCTATAAGGAGTACCGTCGTACTACATGATATAGTGTGAGAGAAGGGACGATTATCGTTTAAATTTTACTTTTGGCATTTTCATGAAAAGTATATACAGTATTTTAAACTTTAATACAGTTGAATATATCATTCAAGGAAACAGTCAGACTGTCATACCTCTGGGTGATGAAGCAAAAACGCAAACAACCACGACAAGGTTGTAGCAGTGGTCTCGAGCCCGGCACCAAATATGTCAGCGGTGGTCATAAGGAGGCGGTCATTTGAGAGATACGTGTTAGGTGTGGACCCCTTTCCCTGATCTTGCTTTATCTGGGAAATCAGCAACCGGTCCATCAGGTCTCGAGGACTTTCTGGGTCCAAACTCTCCTGGAGAAAATATAAACAAAGCAAGTACAGTATATTGAAAATTTTTATTATTATTATTATTAATTATCTTCCAAACTAGTCTAGTATGGAGATGGAGGTCCTTTGTCATAATCAGATAATGATTGAGGTCATAGGATTTAGAGACATTATCAGATTTCTGAGAACAACTCTTGAGAGGATCAACATAAAGGAATGTGATTGGCTAATTTTATAAAATATAAGCTGACATGCTTCAAGTAAAGTTGTAAAAAATAAACTTTAAAATTCCTTTTCAATCTGAGCTGTAGTGAGCCTGTTTGTTATTAACTGAGTTTTGGCATAAAAGCCGGTGGACGTATAAGCAACTTCAGAAGATCTACGCAAACCATGATCTCTTGGAAATAATGGCTGCTGATACAAGGTAACGTTTAAACGTCTGTTTCCCATTCCCAAAGCACCCACCACATGTTGCTGCAACTTGCGGTTGAGTAGTGCATCGCGGGTCGCCACGCAGCACCGCAGCTCCCGCAAGCCAGGAAGAGGAAACAGCTGCACAACAAACGATGTATCCACAGCCATCAAAGACATTAGCAATCCATGCACAAGATTACATTGCTCAGGTCAGGCATTGGCCTCAAAAGACCCTGTCTTAAAGGGACCATGGGGTAAAATGGCTGACATAGCTTTGAGATATGTAGAGTCCTCTCTGAGTTCTCTAGCCTGTGTTCAATTCCCGACACAGCTAGAAGCTCTCACGCTGGTGTTTCGCAAACAGTGTGAGATGTCTCGGTGCGGTGCTGTCCCTCGGATGGACATTAATGTTGATGCCACGTCTCCCAGTATTAGTTGGTGAACGTTCAATATCCCACGGTGTCCTTCCTGAAGAGTACGCAAATTATCACCAGTACCATCAACAAAATACAAATTCCTTTCCTAGCATACAGGGGGTACTGCACCTCCAGCAAATTTTGCGATCTGTGGCCATGTGTTGCATCTGAAAGGAGAAGAAGATGAGATAGAAATATTTACATCCACTTGAGTTTAGACAGGAAAGTGCTGCTCAACCACGAAACGATCTACCACTGATTCTCATAATAAAAATGTTCCATCGGATTTCTTTGGGAATTGAACTTCTGGGGTTGGAAAGTTAAATGTGAACATGACTGATTACACAAGAATCTACGTGTCAGACTAAAAGGAGACCTCGGAGGTATGCACTCACCTTGGAGCTCTCCAACCTGAGTACATTTTCTGAACTTACTATAAACTCACCATGGGGCTTCTCAGACAAGTTGTTCCACGACTGAGTAGTGTGATTATGGCCCAGCTAGCAGGATGGTCACAAGGTACGCACACTCGGTTCTAAGCTGTTTATCCTGCATTTGAATCCCAATCCAGCTATAAACTGTCATCCAGGTGTTTCACAGGCAGGGTTATTCATCAATGTGTGTGCCGTCCCTCGGATGGATGTTAAACTGGTGTCCCTTCTGCCAGCATTCGTTGGTGGATGTTAAATATCTCAAGGTGTCCATCGTGAAGAGTAGTTCTTCGTGAAGGGTAGACGAGCTATCGCCGGCACCCTGAACAAATTACTAATTCCTGCACTAACCTGCAGAGGGCATCAGTGGCACAGCGGCACCATCAACCAATGATGCCACCCCACAGCCTTGTGCTGTATACCAACGATGACGACTCCCACCCAAAAGACAAGCTCACTGCGACCCACTGCCAAGGCCGGCCAAGCGGTCAAAGCCTCTTCCAACATTGTCCGCCAAATTTCGCAAACAGGTTTCGACCCAATGGAGGACACCATCTATAAAAAAACACTCAGGAGTGAACGACTCAAGGAAACCAAGAGGGAAATCGGTTTTATAAAAGATAAACGATATTTTTTTATTATTTCAAAAAAAATCCTTTTCAGTTTGATGCAACAATAACCAGGGAGTACTAAATCAATGTCTGCACAAGCTTCTTGAGCCATATCTATCAGACTCACCAGGAGTTGAAAATACAGCAAAGCTTAAATTGCAAATGTACATGAATACGCAAGTAATTGCTTTTATAACGACAAAAGCACTTGGACAAGTGGACAAATTACAAGATTTATGCCACTAGGTCACACAGGAGCACAACTACTTCAAAAGTATCATGGCACACGGCAGAGCGCATACCTCCACCATGGCACACGGTAGAGCCTGATCCACGAGAACATATTGGACCCATTACATTTTTGAAATATCATTCTATTCAGTACTATATCATTTTTGGCCCTATCTCTCAACTGGGAAGAATCACGTTAGAAATTAAACAATCAACGTATCCAGATCCAGATTCGGATCTTCACCGAAATCGAATCAATTTGTCCTTGCCACACACCCAACCTGTCCTCCAAGTTCGTCCAAATCCATCCACAACTTTTTGAGATATCGTGCTATATATCGTTTTTGGCCCTATCTCTCAATAGTGAAGAATCACTTAAAAAATTTGAGTAGCCAGATCCGGATCTTCACCAAAATCTAATCAGTTTGTCCTTGTCACACACCGAACATGTCCACAAAATTTTGACCTCAAAAAGAATAGGCTTGTTCCTTATGACAAACTCAACCAGGTGGTGAAGTTTCGTGAAGCTCGGTTTAAAATTGTGACCTATAGGTGACAAGCGGACAGACAAACAGACAGACAGACAAACAGACAGAATAACAAAATCGACTGACCAATACACTTGAAAAAATCTTCGATTTTGCAAGTAACAAACAGACAAACAAATAGACAGAAAAGGGTGAACACATAACCTCCTTCACCTTCAGTGGCAGAGGTAATAAATAAATATTTCAACTTAGAATTCAAAGAATGCAATGGACACCATCAGGTTGCACCCCTCTCACCTCATACCACTGTGTTACCCTCTGTGAAGGTGTTTGCTAATGGACATAAAAGACCCCCCCCCCATGATGCTTGCTGAGATAAGTACACTATCGTGTACCAATGCCATGACCAATTTACTGGACCAAGGGTGGTGGTGGTGGTCGTATGGCAGCTGAGCTGCCGGAGTAGCTATCATTTCTTGAAGCGTGACTGTCGCTGATGCAGTGCCCCTCTACCAGTACACACACTGGAACTGGTACTCATTTTGCCGACCTCGGAAGGATGACAGGCTGAGTCAACCCCCTGGTGTATTAATTCAGCGGCCGACAGGGCTTGAACTCAGGACCCTAGGATCCCAAGCCGCCGCCCTAACCACTGAGCCAACACCAGGCTACGGACCAAGGGTGTATTCATTCACCACATTTCTTTAGAGCGCTTGCCATATGGCTTAAGCACTCAAGCAAGCACTCCATTGGAAACCGTTGATCAGGAACGGCTGGCTTGGAAAGAGCTAGATAGCTGCTTGGTAACTGAACACACCCCAAGTTCAGGTCTGCTTCACTAACTCAGCAATCGAGTAGCTTTCTGTTTAAAATATAATTTATCCATGGAAAGGTTTGTGACCAATGGTGGGCACCCTGTTGCCCTCAGTGTGGTTGAGGACGAACAAGACAATCCATATATCAAACGCCAGACCTTTAGGACTGGTAACAAGCAAAAAATGGATTCCTTACCCGCAACCAAGGAAATGCATCCACAGCAGCGTGTCGGGCCACGCTGCGTATGATTCCCCTGTTGTAAGCGAGTATGTCGGCGAGCTCAGGGTCATGCTCTCCGTACGCAGCTGAGAAAACTATGGTGCAGACCACGTTGGTGACCGCGCGACCGATCATATCTGACAGCTCGATGGGCTCTCCTGATTTGGCGACCTTTGTGAGCGAAGAGCACAACTGTCCGGCTTCACAGCACACTGTTCGTACAGGGGAGGCACGAGGTTGGGTAGGACAAGGTCATTGAGTCTCAGTTGAATATTCCAAAACATTGGAATTACGTTGGCAAAATAATTTGCCAATCTTGGAATTACATTGGGGAAATTAACTTGCCAAAATTGGGATTATATTGGGAAAATAACTTGCCAAAATTGGGATTACATTGGGAAAAAACTTGCCAAAATTGGGATTATGTTGGGAAAATAAGTTGCCAAATTGGGATTACGTTGGGAAAATAAGTTGCCAAATTAGGATTACGTTGGGAAAATAATTTGCCAAATTAGGATTATGTTGGGAAAATAATTTGCCAAATTAGGATTATGTTGGGAAAATAATTTGCAAATTAGGATTATGTTGGGAACATAATTTGCCAAAATCGGGTTTACATTGGGAAAATAATTTGCCAAAACTGGGATTACATTGGGAAAATAATTTGCCAAAACTGGGATTACATTGGGAAAATAATTTGCCAAAACTGGGATTACATTGGGAAAATAATTTGCCAAAACTGGGATTACATTGGGAAAATAATTTGCCAAAACTGGGATTACATTGGGAAAATAATTTGCCAAAACTGGGATTACATTGGGAAAATAATTTGCCAAAGCTGGGATTACATTGGGAAAATAATTTGCCAAAATTGGGATTACATTGGGAAAATAAGTTGCCTAATTAGGATTATGTTGGGAAAATAATTTGCGAAATTGGGAAAAATTGGGATTACATTGGGAAAATAAGTTGCCAAATTAGGATTATGTTGGAAAAATAATTTGCAAAATTGGGATTACATTGGGAAAAGAAATTGCCAAATTAGGATTATGTTGGGAAAATAATTTGCCAACATGACTGACATGCTCATGCAAAATGAAATAAGTCTGAACTCAATGACAACCACATTGGTAAATGGCTTGGTGCGTGACTGTCGTAGACCTTAAAGGTCTATGAGAATTTTTGCAGCCGAGGAGAGACCTTGGAAGGTTGGATTTTGTTGTGCGTTGAGAAACAAACTGAACGGAGTTGTTCGTGCCTTCAGAGGGAGCTGCATCTGAAGGCACGGAGCACTTGGGGATGGAAAGACGGTCCCACTGTGTATATAAAAAGAGGAGGCCAGTGTGTGTTGGTTCTCTGCATAGATTACTGAGCGAGGGATGAAATGGGAAATTTAAGTGAGTCATAAAGAGACGTGAGGGTTAATAGTGAGAGGGGTTTGCAAGATGAGTAAATTGAGAGTTTGAATTAACGGGTGTTATTATAGTAGAGACACGGTTGGCCGAAAAGCCTCCTGTGTCTAATTTTATTTAGTTATTTATTTATTTATTCCAAAACCACTTGTGTCACGTTTCCAAGTTTAGTTAGGAGCATTTAAGGAAACTGGACTCATAGTAAGGCATGTTTTGCAAAGCACAACTTGTACATCTGATAAATAAATAGCTGATCGTTCAAGAGATAATTAAGTTGTTTGTCACCCAAGATCCTTTCTGTTTCTAATTCGGAGTGTAGGATCTACCAAAGTGGTGTGGATCTTCCAGGTCATAGGTGACCTGGCACACCCAAATTGGCTTACCCTGAGTCCGAGTTACTGAACTACAATAACAGTCTTTTTGAACACCACCCCCTCGTGATAAATCGTGCCCCCTGGTGAAGATGAAGCTATTTTAAAATACAATTTATTTAAATACTTCATCCACGATGTAAGTTGCACTTTTTCGATTTATTTAATTCCATGTTGTACTGTTTGCTGCTTTTTAACAATATATTTGTTTAACCTGGTAACTGTAGATCTGCATTAACATGTGCCTACCTTTTTATAACTACTGATTTAATCTCTATGCTGGGTGTGTTGACTCACTGGATTACATGATTAAACTCTTCTATAATAACTAGAGGTGCCTTTTGCTCACCCTGGATGGTCAGGGTTGTTTCCCCGTACATGCTGTGCACTTTGCTGAACGTCTCTGAATGGCCACAGGTGTTGATAGGTTACAAGATAACTACACAGCACACTTATATTTATCGGTGAGCAGTGGGATCAAAGATCCTCGGAAGAGACACATCCTATGGGGACCAAGAGGGAAAACACACACACACACACACACACACACACACACACACACACACACACACACACACCTATGCGCTCCATATCACGCGAACCATGTGCAGACTCGTACAGTGCTGCATGCACGATCTTGCGGTGCACGCGCCAGCCTGTGCCATAGTCCCCAAAAGCAATGTTCTGTCCTCCTCGACTGATGATGTCAGTAGTTACCTGCACAGGTATGTAACATATCAATATAGACCGTTTGATGAACAATATGGTTACATGGGTTAACAAAATTAAGTTAACAACGGCAACTCATTACATTGATGGTGAACAAAGTGTGGTACTTTCAAGGACACATACCATTCGTTGTCTCCCACCGAAGGTCCTTCCCTGGCGCAGAAGAACCTCTCGGGCCAATGTGGCGTTGCTAACCACTATCAGAGACCTGCATCCTAAGCGCAGCGAGAACAAGTCCCCGTGACTATGCGCCAGGTGCTGCAAGAGGAGGTGCAGTGGTTCCTTGCAGCACAGGAGCCACAGGTTGGTGAGCAATGGGAGACGGTGAGGAGGTGGGGCGCCAAGAAGACGCTTGGGGAGCCCCGGCAACCATTGCAGGACCAGCGCGAGAATCGCGCACAATGCAGGGACGGACATCACGACCACCCAGGAGATCATAATGGATGCTCGAAGGATACCACCAGCAGTCTGCACACAAATAGGGTCTTCAGCTGAACACCAGCACACAACCAAGCTTATGCTCCTGTGGTGCTCTCGAATGAGAGATCAAAACCCAACCTTGAGGGCCTAAGACGTGGACCTTGAGGGTCTATGACGTGGACCTTGAGGGTCTATACGTCATTTTGTAATGGAGATCGGCTTAGAGATCACTTCACTGAGAGATCAACTTGGACGGTACGGGTGTGAGGGACTCTGTGCAGGGCAGGGTATGGGGAGGAGGGACCACCCTAATCACGCAGAGCGAATCGAAGGGTTATTGTGTAAAAGTCAATTTTTACACACAACAGAGATGATGATCGTTTGTCTTGCACATTAATCAGTATAATAACTACCCAAACTTGGACACGTGGGAGGGATGATACTCTTGGCTTTTATCACTCCATAAATATCATGGTAATAATCTTTAACTGATCTATTTTAACTTTTCCTGATATTCAACTTTAACTGATCCTCAACTTTAACTGTTTAACTTTAACCGATGTTCGACTTTATCACATCTTAATGTTAAACTGAACGACTTTAATTGAACCGATCAACTAAATTTAACTTCATTTGAAGATCCAATTAATCTGTACGTTAATGACACACAATATAGTCGGCTTCATGTCCCCACCGAAGAACGGCGTACTCCACGATGCAGCGCCCTTCCTGGAAGCGAACCAGAACGGCAGTTTTTTTTTTAATGAATCCACCTCTTCCAATGATCGAAGAACATGAGACGTGTGTTGGTTGCACCTTTTATATAGAAAGGCCGTTTTGGAGGTCACCGGAAGACCTCGCTGGCATCTCCGCTCGCTCTTATCTCAAGGTTTTTGGGGAGGACGAGATAGCGGAGTATTTTTGGACCCGGATGGAGTATTTATATATTTAATTTGGATTTTTATTCCAACATGACTACTGGCTTCACTGCAACTTACTGGATGTAGTGACGTAACGCAATGATGCTTTACCCCTCGTTGTAGTCTCTATATGTCTGACATATGGGTTGTACTTCAAGGGATTGGTTGATCAGTGTGTCTGAAGCGCAGACATAAACTGATTTAAGTAACTCATTGATGCAACTAGGGAGACAATTCCAGTCATTGTTAATCTTTCGAGAGGAAAGGTACATTCTCGAATTTTCTATTGAAAATTAAACCTTTTCCTGTTGGGTGAATGACCTCTTGTGCTGCTTGACTCATCTTGTGCAAATAACCTCTTTACGTCCACGTTCTCCAGACATCGGGAGATCTTGAAAATTTGGATCACCTCAGCTCTTTGTCACCTTCCATGGAAACACCTGACGTGTGTATCCTGAGTGCCTCCAGTTCTGGGCTTTCTACTCTAGGTATGACTGGGACCAGTCTGGTCCCTCTGTTGTACTTTCTCAAGACTCTCTCTCTCTCTCTCTCTCTCTCTCTCTCTCTCTCTCTCTCTCTCTCTCTCTCTCTCTCTCTCTCTCTCTCTCTCTCTCTCTCTCTCTCTCTCTCTCTCTCTCTCTCTCTCTCTCTCTCTCTCTCTCTCTCTCTCTCTCTCTCTCTCTCTCCCTTTGGCTGCTGGTTGCATCATTGGTTGG
The DNA here is from genome assembly GCF_056783735.1 of Eptatretus burgeri. Lineage (NCBI taxonomy): Eukaryota > Metazoa > Chordata > Myxini > Myxiniformes > Myxinidae > Eptatretus > Eptatretus burgeri. Next base: position 22,854,262 of record NC_140961.1, read on the forward strand.
GACGCGGCTATGCCGCTGATGCAGTGTCCCCCTTACCAGTACACTGGTGCTCATTTCGCCGACCTCGGAAGGATGACAGGCTGAGTCAACCTCCTGGTGTATTTTAATTCAGTGGCCAACGGGGCTTGAACTCAGGACCCCAGGATCCCAAGCCGCCACCCTAACCACGAAGCCAACACCAGGCTTTTCAAGGCCCTCTAATATTTTTGACGATTCACGGTCCTGTAAGGGACCTGTACCTTCGGGGTTATCGGGAAGGTACGACCTAGATTCCGGGTGTTCGGTGGAGCCGACTCTACTGCTCCACTGAGCGGTCGTGCTCGCCACTCATACCCGGCCTTCAGCAATATACGTGTATTTATAAAAAATACGAGCATATAGCCATGCTCCGCACGGAGTTGAATGGGTGGCAAAAGGTGGATACTATTTATTATCAGTTGTGTTTATGTGTTCAGTGTTTGATGCAATGAGTACTCCCTTACTCTAGTTCGTATTTTTTGGATAGACGGCAGCACTTACCGGACAGCACTTCAGCGATGGCGACCGGACGGGAATAAATGCGGCCGTCGATGGGTTAAAAATCTTGTTGAAGCCAAGTTGTCATCCAATTCCAGCTTCGAAATTTAACGCATCATCTTCGTCACATTAAAAAACCCCAGTAAGCCGGGGCCAGTGGGACCTACCTTGCACCCCCCACCCCCCCCGCGACAATTCTTCACTGATACCACAGTGTTCATATATATCCCAAGTATCAGAAAAAAGATGTTCCCAGAAAAATAACTCATTTGCACTATGCTTTATTACCTTCGCAAACTTCGTTTGACGAAGGTATTGTATTGACCCCTGTGTATTTATTTATTGGTAAATATGTGTGCGGACAACATTGTGCAAAAACTGCGGGACCGATTTGCATGAAATTTTCAGAGATGATGTGCAGTTACTCAAGGACGCCAGGCGAAGCTTTTGGGAGCGATCGGATCAAAGGTCGAGGTCAAGGTCACAAAAAGGTCAAAATCGTTTTTTTGCAATTAAAGTGTCAATTTTGTTCCGATTTACATCAAATTAAGTCCAAAATGTTCAGTATTCAAATCCCGATCCACTGATATAGCGTATGGTATAGTGTTTGCAACCCTAGTTAGTCTGTGGAAGTCAAAGGTTAAGGGGGTCACCAAAATGGAGTTTTTGATTGGGAAGCGTTGTGGACAACATTACACAAAAACCACTTCGCAGATTGTCATGAAATTTTGTGGATGTGTTTGGCATCACGAGAGGACAGATGGATTAGATTTTGGGAGCGATCGGATCAAAGGTTAAGGTCAAGGTCACAAAAAGGTCAAAATCGTTTTTTCGCGATTAAATTGTCAATTTTGTTTTGATTTACAGCAAATTAACTCCAAAATGTTCAAAATTAAATTCCCCATCCTCTAATATGACACATGGTATAGTACTTTTGTCACACAAGGCAGCGGTTGGGGGTCAAAGGTCAAGGGGGTCACACAAATTCACATTTACATCGGAAAGCGTTGTGGACAACTTAACGCAAAAAAACAAAATGCAGAGAGGCTTTAATTGTTTTGGATTTGTTTGGCATCATGAAAGGACAAATCCATTAGATTTTGGGAGCGATCGGATCAAAGGTCAAGGTCAAAAAAAAGGTCAACATTGTTTTTTCATGATGAAAACGGTTAATATGTTTCCGATTTACATCAAATTAACTCCAAATTGTTCAGTGTTCAATTCCCCATCTTCTGAAATGACACAAGGTATAGTACTATTGTCACCCTAGGTAGCGGTTGTGGGTCAAAGGTCATGGGGGTCACGAAATGCATATTTGTATTGAGATGCGTTGTGGACAACTTAATACAAAGGTAACTAGTGGCTGTGGCGAAGGTATGCGCTCTACGAGTGCCCGTTCTAGTTAAGCTGTTGCCTTGGCAACCAATCAAAAATAGACGAATCTCACAAGGATCGGCAAAATGTCAATATCTCTGTCAAATATAAACATAGACTCACAGAATTGGTGTCAAATTAAAGCTTGTACATTTACGTATTAAAATATATTTTGTTTATGCTAATTAGCTCATTTTCATATTAATTAAATTTGACTTAAAGACAATAATTCCCACAAAAATGCAAGAATTTCCATTTTCTTTCCTTGTAATTACCACACATGTCAGTTTTTTGTCAAAAAAACATTACTTAAGTGTTGCCAGATACAAGCCAGGTTGTCAAAAAATATATTAAAATGTTTGAATTTTTTAAGTCGGCTAATTAGCATGAAATACAAAGCACAATGAATCGCTCGAAAATCATGCGAAATCACATTAATCAATAGAATTAATTAGATGGGCCTGATATAATAGATAACTGCAACTTACAATGTCCGTTGGTGTTTAAGGGAAACATAACTATTTTCTGTTTGAGTAAAAGTAGTGGAAATAATTTTAAATGCATTGATATGCTAATTAGGATCCGCCATTATGGAAATTCTCATTTTCGTAAATATCTCAACTTCTGGTACATGGAAATTTGTAAATGAGGAATCTACACATATGTTTGGAGGGTCAAGGAATATAGTGAACATATTTCCTTTGTTTTCAGAGATGTAGAATAATGTTTTGATAGCTTAATTACATGCAAAAATGGAAACAGCTTAATAAAGCATAGTGCAAATGAGTTGTTTTTCTGGGAACATCTTTTTTCTGAAACTTGGGATATATATGAACACTGCGGTATCAGTGAAAAATTGTCGCGGGGGGGGGGGGGGGTTGCCAGGTGGGTCCCACTGGCCCCCGGCCTCCAGTATATGGAAAATGAGCACATTCCTGCCAGTGGTTTCAGAGGAAAATCGTCAAATTACGCGCAGATGTTAAGAGAAATAATATATAAAAAAAATCTTTACTTTATATACAATGTTTCTTGCTGCATTTTTTTGTGTCAAATTCACCTTCTGAGGTCGTCAGCATGTGCAAAAGAGGGTTTTACATTGCAGACGCTGTTTTCGAGGAGTGGCATTACGCCTCTCAGTGGTGACAGTCTGTCGACGACAGACGTAATGACGTCAGCGAATGACCGATGATATCATGACGGAATTACGCCTCTCAGTGGTGACGTCACACGTCGCCATGCAAACGAATGTAAAAATTAGAAAATCGCCAAAAATTCCCAAACCTGTCCATCTGGCGCGATCTCACATATAGTCAGGGAGTAATATGCAAATATTTGAAGGAATTAGGCCTTTGCAAGTACAAGCATGAAATTTGGCACATGCGGAGATACGTATCACAGCAACATTTTCAGATATGGAGCCACCTCCAAAGTTACCTCCCGTGATTGTGGTGGCCATTTTCCAATATGGCCGACAGCTATACAGAGGTTTACTCTGTTAATTATATTAAAAATCGTTTTAAGTGAATTTATCTGGCTACAAATACGAATAAAACAATAAAACAAAGCTTCTATATATCGTCATATATAATCATCATATTTTGTTGTATTTCTTTGTCTTTGTTATTTTGTATATTATGAAATAATAAGTTATGATTTATAGAGTAATCGTTTTTTGAAAACTGTACGGGCAGATATCCAATCATTAAGAACTTGAGCTATAGCAGAGGTAATCTTTTTATCTACCGCCAAGACAATTTGGAAACATAATTACAGCAATTATACATATAATTAATTATCCACTTCTGCTGGGGGTAAAGAACAGAATAACCCATGAATGGAAAAATATAGACACCAATTTTGGGCTATTTCAATGTACACGTTTGAATTATTTATGAACTATTACTTACCAAAAAAACCAACAAAGTAATCAAATACAATATAAAATACAATAAACTGAATTCAAATTGGCTAATCCTGTATCAGGGTGCTGGGTCCTGGGGATCCTGTGACAGAGCAATACCATATGATTAGGGTACCCGGTAATCGTGGCACTCAGATCTTTGACATAGGGCTAACAGAAACCAATAATATGAAACAATTCCTTTATTACAGGAAGTTATTACATATTAACGCATGCTTCAAGTTCTATGAATGCCAAATTGCTCTTTGCATGCACTCCGATTTTCGTAGCAAACACGTCGAAATACGTCCTGCTTGCAGCATCCAGACCAAAGGGGATATCACAGCAACAATACGGTTCCATCTTCAAACATCACAATTTACACCATTACACGCACATAGTGCGGTGCATGGCAAAGCTGCCTTTATACATTTGCAACGGCTAACACACCCTTTTCTACACCCACAGCGAATAAGCTCTCTGGCTGAGGTGCTAACTTCAAGCAACTTGGTCCAAAAGGGTTTCCAGTTCGCTGGATCCCACCAACCCCACTTCTCAGGAGAAGGTAAATCCATGATGGCATGCAGTGACTTCCCCCAACAAAATCCACCCTGGTAAATAGCTCTTCTGACATGTTGTTCTAGGGCTGCCCTTGTGGGAGGAATCGCATCCATAGCTCTCCCTTTCTTTGTGAACAGTTCCTGGCATGCCTCATCAACTGTTTCAGCATTGCTTGTGCGGTCATACAAGTAAATTATAAACTTTTCAAGCATTTTGAAGTGGTTATCGGATAGGTCATCAGGTCCTTTTGAGAGTGCTAGAAAAGTATCTGTCACTTCTTCACACAACCTCCACGTCTCCCATGCAGTTCTCTTGCCACGGGTATAGAATGATGACACTGTATCACATCCTGTGTCGGCAGGGAAGAATGGCAGTACTTCAGATTTCAATGGTCCAAGGCACGTAATGATTTCATGGACAGGAATATATCTGAATGACTTTGCTGTTCCAAACGCAATCCATATCTTGGGTATTGAAAGTTCAGCCCCTGCAGCCACAGCTAAAACAACAACATCTGTATCCACTGTATGGATGGCGATGTGCTTGTAGCCCTGTCGTACTGCGTCTGCAAGGTGGAGGACCATCCTCGTATCAGCTTCCTCATGATCAAACGGGGATAGAAAGCTGATATCCCGTTCCCTATTGCATACGACACTGCGCCCATCGGTGCTTATAATTTCTTTCTCCATGGAATGTTGTGTAACGTATCCGACCAAGAACGTAAACAGCTCTTTCTTATTCTCGTCAATTCTTAGGAATTCCTGCCAATTTCCTGGTACACTACGTGTGCAGCAACCCTGCGCCGGACTCCTTTACCGCGTTTCATCCTTGTCTGGGCCTTCAGACTATTATCCAGGTACTGATCCCATACGATGTCTAAGCGACTCACATTTTGGAGTTGGCAATCCAAATATGGAATGAATACCTTCAATGCATAATCCTCAAATGTTGTAATTGCAATTGGCTTTAGGATATTCACCATTGCAGCACCATCAATAATGATAACATCAAAGTTTGGTGTGTCACAGGTAACTTCAATGCTTTTCTCAAGACACTGCATGAGATCAGACTTGCTTCTTTGCTGCAGGTTACCTATAAAGGACAGCGCTGGTGGACATGCTTGATTTTCATGTTGAAAGAACTCACTTAAGTTTCCATCTCTAGACTGGCAAGCAAAATACAGCCTTGAAAAAAGGGAGCAATCACTCTTGAGAGATGACAGTTGTACGCTTGCTTTAGATTTTTCTCTGGGAGATGGTCTGCTGAACAGAGACAATTTGTTCTTCTTGATTGGTTCTGATATTGAAGTAGACCTTTCGATAAGTTGGTCTTTCGTAAAGGTTTCATACTGTTTCTGTCCTAAATCTTCTGCATTGTAGATAGCATCCACAACAGATGAATCTGCAATATCCCTTGTGTCTAATCTCATTAAATCATGGCTCATCTCTGTAAATGGATTTCCCATTTCTTCCAAGACATCACATAAATCACTGACTTGCCGAACAAAGGTTTCCTGTGTCGCTTTATTATGCTCATGGTGTTTGGTGACATAGCTTATTCTTTTGTGTGGCCTTTCCATGGAAGCCTCAAATTCTGCAGTTACTCTTACCATTTCTGGGCCAGCAACCATCCAACACCTCATTGCATCTGGATTTTGAGTCAGACCTATAGCTCCTCCGTCGCTTTTGACAGTAGAATTGTTTTGCTCGTGTGCCTGGTCGATTGCCATTGATGAAAACACCCTGGTTGATTTGTTAATGGTAAACTTACCATTGTTAAATTCCTCAGCTATATCTGGATGACGTTCCTCCAAACCTGCAAGATCTCTGTGTACCGGTAACCATCTGGCATAGTTAATGTGATCGAAACTGAAGAACCAAGGTACAAGTGCTGATAAACTGTCTATATACAGAGGGAAGTTTGCTGTTCGGACAGATCTCAAGTACGTAAAAACAAGCAATTCAGGATGTAGTGTTGTGTACCAGAACTGAAAAAGCGCACTCTCTTTCTTACGTAAGATGCACCATTTTTCAAATGAATCAGGCTCCTCCTCAGTGCAGGATTCTACATAGCCACGGTAAGAACTTTTCATCAACAGGTGCAGTGCGCTCGCAGTCACTTGATGCGCATGTCTAGTTTCTGCTACCCCTGAGGATGCTACCTTAGCTTGCACTAAAGCCTCCACCCATCCTGAATCCTCCTGCCAGTCACCTATAAGTTTCAGTGCAGCCATTTCAATGTGTAACCCTCCCAAAAGCACAATAAATTTGTCTTCACCATTTTCTGAAGGCCACCACCACTGAATCTGCTTTGCAAGAGTATAAAGGGGCTGATCCAGAGTGATGACAGGTATGTGGTTGTTGTTGAGAAGTAACACTGCTTGTCGAATCACATCCATTGAGTGTCGTATCATGGTTACTGACTTTGAATCGTCTGGAAATAATGGCAACAGTGTTGTAATCGCTGGTAAGACTCCAGCTGATTCCTGTCGATTTGCATGATACGCTGCCCATTACAGATTGGTGTTATCGTTGACATCATTGCTGTAGTTCTCTTCAACCTCCACGAGCCACCTGTATGAAAATTGTGATTTAGAATAATTAGATATGATACTACATGCTTAATACTTACCAATGAAAAATTCCATGCAAAAACTGAATTGAAATGTTTTGTGTGATACATACTGAGTTTCCTTTTGCAACTCTTGAATGACATTCTGGCGATCACTTGTCACTTTTCCATCCACATGTGGAACTGTAAACTCAGCTTTTGACATATTCAAAGGGCCAACATTGGTGTAGAAATCCGGCAGTTCATTTAGCTTCTTCAATGAAGATTCCAGTTCAAGTGTATAGGAACGGGTTGTACCAAGATTAGAGGGAGTTTGAAATTGAAACAGTTATATTCCAGTTCCATGAAAAGAGCCGGTTGCTGTGGAAGAGCTTGGGTTGTGGTCAATGTTATCCACTGCTGCAACCGTAAACAGACCACGGCGCAGATTTGGGGGGCAAACTACTTGTTCGCTGTGGTATTGGGCGCAAACAACATTTCCCATTGCTGTTGATATTTCCATGACTCGAGTGTAAGAAATGGATCGACCAAGGTCAAATAAGGTGTCAATTAAGTCTCTCTTGCGTGTTTTCGCATGTACTGTTAATCCAACGTATATGGGAAGTGGTGGCTCTCTGATCTTACTGTGGTAGACATTAATGTTCCTTTCTCGCTTTTGTCGAGCTGAATTGAACATCAGTAGTTGTGCCATGCTAAGTGTTTCCTGATACACCCCATCCGGAGACTGCGACGCTATGTTGGAACCACCATGGATCACAGCCACTAAGGACAGTAATGATTGTGGAACTGAGTTTAATTGACATTCAGGCTCAAATGAACCTGAAAACTTTATTTGTTGGTCATTCATATCTCTTCTGACGATTTTCGCAGCTCGAGACAAGCATATTGCTTCTTCGTCATAATCTTCAATTTCACAGGCTTTCTGCAGGGCAGACCCAATGACCTCATTGAACGCCAGCAAAATATCCCTCTCTTGCCTGTGAGCTGTCATGTATGGAAAATGGGAGATAATCCGGTTTTGCAATTTCGTACTGTGAGGTCTTCATTTGGTAGTCCCAGTTGTTCTCATCTTTTGCTATAGAGTTTGATTAGATCCGCAAGCTTGAATACTGGCGCCACTTCTTCCTCCATCTGTGCTTCTTCAACATAGGTGTTATAAGTTCAGCAAGGGCAATACCATGACGTATTTCATCTTTGCTCTTTTCTTTTATTTCTTTGTGTTTTTCAGCTGCTCTGTTGTACAAACCAACAAGACACTTTGGATGATATTTCACCTCTTGTGCGACGAGATCCCCAGCACTTAATTGCGCAAGAAGTTTTTCATCTTGCAGGTCTATTGCACATCTTCGAACACGGCTATCGAGACGAAACGTAGAGGTTTCACGGAGAGGTTCTTGTAGTGAAGGTTTCTCATAGAAAAAACAAAGGTTCTTCGCAGCTTCACCCGGGCTGCTACTTCGTCGCATGAACATCTTGTTTGAAGATGGCTGCGGTTCCCCCTCATGCTCTGAAGATGCATGCCTCTTCTGTGCTCTACTAAGTTTTGTACATTTAAACTTCATGTAACATGATTTATGCCACTTTGTTTGGTGGCCTGCAAGAGTCTTCTCTATCCCAGATCCTTCATCGAGGTTCCCTACATCCATGGGCGTCTGCAGGGAGGGGCAGGGGGGGGCATTTGCCCCCCCTGGAAAATCAAAAATTAAAAAAAATTACATGGAAAATACAAAATGAATGAAAATAACATAAACATTTCTCAACAGTTTATTCAGTTAGAGCAGGTTACTACTCTTGGAACAGGAATTGGAGCCGTCGGGGATCTCTTCCGAAATTGTCAATGACCCTGTTCATTAGCTCGGTCTTCTGGCTGTTCACTTTGTCGCGGTGGACACTTCGCATGCAGAGGTGGACTGACGTTTATCACTCATCGTTGATCTTAACCAGGTCTTCACCCTGCGCAGTGTGCTGAAGGACCTTTCCACTGTACATGATGTTTCAGGCAGAGTCAGTGCGATGAGGATAGCCTTGCGCACAGCAGGGAACAGAGTGGTCTGCTTCGCCAGCTCGATCATACCCAGAGAGTTGTCATCCAGTGGCTTATGCTTCTGCACGTCATACCACGCTAGAGCTTCTTCTACAAGGTTGTCAATGTCATACATTTCCTCGACAGATGAAACGATGTGCTTGAATTCATCTCTTTCTGTTTGCTGAATTTCTCTCGGATGTAGTGCAAAAATGTGAAAATATGGCGTGTTACTTTCACCAAAGCGACTTTCCAGAGACTGGATCAAGGAATCCATGTACGGGACATAGATGGTGCGGCGATAGTACTCCTCAATGGAGCCTCCTACATTCGGCCGGTGGACCTGGCGTGCGCATCGCCGAGGCATCGTCAAGTCTATGCCAAGTTCTTCTGCCAAGGTTTTCACCTCAGGGATGACATCTTCTGAGAACACACGGTCTGCACCATCCCGGTGAGCTCGGAAAGCCTTCATCAACAGGTCGATGTGATATCGGACTCCAATCGTGTCCATGTCGACTGCCTGCAGCTGTTGGTTCACTGGCTCCAACATCGCTGAGTACTTCGCAATGATCTTCAGACAGAAGAGGAACACTGTGGTTCCTGCAGCACACCTCAGCTGATACGCCATCTGACGCGTACTCTGTGACTCATGCTGGATTGCCTCCAGTTGCTCCAGTTGTGCATAGATATCACAAAAGTTCTCTGAAAATATGCGGATGCTTTTGTACTTTGCGCTCCATCTGGTTTCACACAACAAAGGTATATTTGGAACCAGTCTCCTACGCTTGGGACTGTCACGGAAGAATTTAATGATAGATTTCACAGTTCCAGTCGTATTCCTAACATCTGCGACAGAATTCAGATCATGAACCACCAAATTCAGTCAATGTGAAGAGCAGTGCACGAAAACAGCTTTGGGATAGGTGTTCCTGATACGGGCCTGTACACCATTGTCTTTTCCTGCCATGGTTGAGCATCCATCGTAGCCTTGGCCGTGGAGCTTGTCGAGGTTAAGACCAAATTTTTTTGCTTGGTCGATGATAGTATCTGCAATTGTTGCAGCGTCCACCCTCTCCAGTGGAATGAATCCAAGGAATTCCTCACGTATGGTGGCTGAGTCATTCCGTTGTTCCTGCAGCACAACAAATTGTACTCCAATGGACAGTTGCTCGGTGCCTGATATGTCAGCAGTTTCATCTGCAATGATAGAGAATCCATTTGATTCATTTTCAGCTTTCACAATATTGTCTCTTACTACTTCTTTGGAGAGAACTATCAGCTCGTTCTGCACACAAACTGATGTGTATCTCGCATTTTTGCTTGCGCCCTCCATGTGATCCTTCAGGACCGTGTGCCTTGCTTCTATCCTGAATCGCAGTAGGTCACAGAGGTTCCCCGATGTACTCTCCTTCCCCCTCAATGCAATGTCATGGCTGCAGCAGAACAGAATGCTGGATCGTATGGGGAACAGTTTCTCTTGGTTTTGAGTAACTGCTTTGTTGACTGCTCGGTCCATCTGGCTCACGATGGTCAACTCTGGCCTTTGCACGGTGGTGAGGAAATTGTTGGCATCTTGCAGTGCGCCTTTGTGCCAGGAGGAAAGCATGTGCTTCCTCGCGCACTCATTGAAGTCTTTGTATTTAACAAAAGGAGTCACGATGAACGCACCCATGAGACCTCGGTGCACTGATTGAGGGAACAGCACACAGTATTTGCACAGAGCACCTTTCAAGTGACTTGAGTAGGCCAGCCATGGAGAATATTGGTTTATCCACGTGTGGCGGAAACAGTGGGAGCCCTGTGAATCGTTCTGATAGCTGTAATCAGTTGGTGGGACGTATGTGTTCATCAGGAGGTCATATCTTCGATTATTGGTCAAATGTTCTGTGGTTTTGACGTATGATCCAATGTCCAGATGATGAGGCAAGTCATTGGCCACTTTCGCAAGTGGTGTTTGGGGTGGCATCTGATTGGTTGCTGTGAGTAACTGCTCGTGATGTCCCCCTCTGCGCTGCTCTGCTGGTTCAACATGCGTCTCCGATGTACCCGGGGTGTCTTGATTGTTGTCAGAGTCATCAGACTTACGTTTTTTAAAGAACCTCCTAATATCCATTTCACATTCCTGAAAAATAAGAAAAATGAGGTTAACATAACAATACAAATTTAATACACTGGTCTTCCCCAGACTCTATAACAATCAAATCAAGAGCATTTAGTTTGATTATTTTGTGTAAAATCCAACGTAGAAAATTAGCATGAGTTTTGTTACTGAAATAAAATAAATAGTCGCAACACAGAAGGAATGAACGAAAAAACACTATATTCCACGCCAAATATCATGACATTCGATCAATCATGTGTCTTCTACTTGAAGAATTGTTAGCATTTTGTTCTGTTATTTACAGTAATCTTAGCAAAAAGATGTCTTCACACTTC
>NC_140961.1:22873142-22878142 GCF_056783735.1 Eptatretus burgeri
AAAATAATAGCTGGCTTTTTAATAGCCGATAATAGAATCGGATCCAACGGGGCTTTCGCGATAATACCCCGCTCGGTTATCCCAAAACGAAGCGAGCTGCTTAAGCGGCTCGTTTCCAAGCGGGCCCCGTTGAGGTACAGTCTCTCGGTAGCCTTCCCGCACGAATAATGAGGTAAATCGACAATTCGGCGATCGGACCCTGTAGCGTGCGGTTAGAGTACTAACAAAGCTGTGGTGTGCATTAAAAACACACCGTAGCTGGATTCCGGCGTTTGATCCAGAAGGCTGTGACTGGATTGCTCGTCTGGTGGGCGTACGGCCACGATTCGGCTAAAAGCGGCTGTCCGCACGCCGGCGTGCGGAAATCTACAACAACCTATATATATTTATATATCTATATATATATGTATATATATATATATATATATATATGTATATATATATATATATATATATATATATATATATATATATCTATATATATATGTATATGTATAATGACCGTTTTTACAGCCATTTTTCCCTGCTGTGCAGGGGTTTGGCTTTTTCTTGAGGCAATGTTTTATGGCCGGATGCCCTTCCTGACGCCAACCCTGGTCGCCTCTTACGACACACAGGGATATGGTACACCTATTCTAACCGGGGCATACACCGGGACCAGTACACTGGTACTCATTTCGCCGACCTCGGAAGGATGACAGGCTGAGTCAACCCCCTGGTGTTAATTCAGCAGCCAACGGGGCTTGAACTCAGGACCCTGGGATCCCAAGCTGCCACCCTAACCACTAAGCCAACACCAGGCTTATATATATGTATATGTATGAACATGTATATGTATATATATGTATATGTATATATATATATATATATATATATATATATATATATATATATATATATATCTATGTATATATATATATATATATATATATATATATATATATATATATATCTATGTATATATATATATATATATATATACACATATATGTGTGTATATAAATACATATATGTGTGTGTGTGTATACATATATATATATATATATATATATATATATATATATATATATATATATATATATATATATATATATATATATACAGTAGACTAGGTGTAAGTCGGCAGCGTGTAACTCGTCACTTCGCCTAAGTCGGCAGCGTCAAAAAGTCCCGAATTTATCTCATGTTAAATCCCTTTCAATAAAGGGATTTCAATTCATCCCTCTGTAAGTCGTCATCTCTAAGTCGTCACTTCGTCTAAGTCGTCAGATGTTGTCCATTCCCACGTAATGGAAACTCAAGTAAATTACCACTCCTAACTCGACACACGGAACTGCTGCCTCATGAGAAGCCCGATTTCATGGAATCGTGATGCTCGCTCTTTGGTGTACACCGCCAGTGATAGGCTATTTATAACTGCGTACACACGTTGATCGCGCTGCAGGCAGGACAATGGCGACTAAGCGTAAGCTTACAACTAAAACCTACCAAGAAATATACGACATTATCCAGTTTTGCGAGGCAAATCCATTGATGAAGAAAACAGACATAGCTGAGAAGTTGGACATCAAATGGCAGACATTGAACGATATCTTGAAGAATAAGGGCAAGATATTTGGACAAGTGGAGAAGATCGTGAGGCTGGTGGGAAGTGTGAAATGCATGAAATGTGTGTCCTTTGAAGAAGTCGATGACGTGCTCATCATCTGGTTTCGGCAAATATCGGCTCACCCAAATATTCGGTTTCGGCCGATTCGGCCAAATATTCGGCCGATACTGTCTTTCGGTGGAGGATTGCCCAGCCAACATCATGGAATACAATGACCGGTTTGAATCCTTTCTCATGCACCAGATGCCCAAGAGTTTGAGGCATTCAAACATAACGGATTACTTCGCGAAGAAGTAAAGGATCGATCGAGCTTAGTGTTGAAGTCCGATCATGGTTTTATATTGGCTTGTTTTGTACATTACCGCACTCACTTACACATAGGCATTGAGTGGTAATCATCACCACGATGACTGTGTGTCATGTAATTTGTCACCATACCATCACCGATGGTATACGAGTTGTCTTACAGAGTTGTTCATTATCTTTACTTTTGATAAACTGATTCATGAATTCCATCTTTGCTTGATCACTTTCCAACTCACCAACTCAACCCCACCTATGCCCCGAGGATTGTGTTTTCCTTTTGGTACAATAGCCGGCTCTCACACATATGTGTCCAGGCCACGCGCGACTTCATCCTTCACCCCACAGTCATCATGAATGTTCGCATACGCGCAAGTCGTCACATTTCTAAGTCGTCACTTTTTCTCGGTCCTGATGGTGACGACTTACGCCTAGTCTACTGTATACATATATGTATATGTATATTGTGAGAAAAACCATGTTCTCACTAAAATTAGTGTCCCGCCCACGACGTCTCGTGACCTTTTCAGGCTCCCAGGGATTGTTGGGCGAGTCGGCACGTGGTGGACGGATCGCGTGAGAGCTGGAGCGGCATTGTTGGCAACAGACGTGGCTCTAAGATCGCGAGTGGAAAAATATATCTAGCGCTCCAAATCGCATGTTTGAAAAGTGATTTTCAAGTGATATTTAAGACTCTCGACAGCACCGTCACGCTGATCGTTGACAGCTCCATCTAAAGGATTGAGTTAAATCGGGACGAGTGTGATCGTTATTCCCTGCTATCGTCGAGCGGAACTGTGTGTTTTACAACCTGTTTTTTGGAACTCTATTGTTGCCAAGAGTTCTGGCAGGGTTTTTGTGCTGTGTATTCAATTCTGTGACCAGACATTTTTGAGATCGAGCCAATAAAATATCGTGCCTACCCCTCGAGGCCGATTCGAAACGCAGTGGTGTGTTTTGTTGTTCTCTTTGTCCACACGTGGACTGCTTGAAGCTCGGACATGAACGTCAGTATTCCGTGCTGGAAGATATTAACAGCCGGGATCGCGACAAATGGGACCTCGTCCGGGATCGTTCAAGTAAGAGACATTCAAACTGAGACAGAAATTCCACAGTGGGTTGCCATCTTCCTTCATCTGATCATCGTTCCCTCACCTGCGGACGCCATCTTGGAGGAACCTTCTCACCAGCGGACGCCATCTTGGAGGAACATTCTCACCAGCAGACACCATCTTGGAGGGATTTTCTCACCAGCGGACGCCATTTTGGAGGAACCTTCTCACCAGTAGACGCCATCTTGGAGGGATTTTCTCACCATAGGACGCCATCTTGTGTTTACGCCAGTCACCAGCCAACAGCAACAAAAAAAAACCGTGTTATTTGTACGTTGCATTTTCTCATTGGCAATTTGATGTGCGGTGGTGATATTGGGTATTTTGTGTCGTATTTCCCCAACAGATCGTTGTGTGCGAATTACGTGTATCGCCCTAATATTGTTTGTCTCCCCTGTGTGAATTGCCCCGTCCCATGTGGTGAAAGATATTGCTGAAATATATCGACCCAGCCTCCTTTTAGACTTAGTGTTTTGTGCCCTTGTCGTATGTTAACTCGTAGCCAAACCATGTCGGCTGGAGAAGTGAGAGATCAACCTGATCATGTTGACAGTCACGTGGGTGTCGATGTGAGCAACGCAGTCAGCCTTGATCCGGTCACTGAACCCGATATGTTAGGGAGCGATCCCATCATGACTAAATGCATGCGTTCAACCTTCTTGTCCGGGCTGACCCCGGTTCAACAACTCAACATGAATGACAGGGCAGAGGCTGAGCGACTCAGGGCAGAGGCTGAGCGACTCAGGGAGCATGATGCGGCAGAGGCTGAACGCGTCAGAGAGCATGAGTGGCGAATGTTGACTGAACGACAGCGGGCAGATGTGTCTGCTGCACCAGTCCCGGAAATTGTTCATGTTTGTTTGCCGGACTGGACGGGAGACACGAGGCCAGAAATGTATCTGGAGATGGCGGAGAAGTTGTTGACTTCCGGTGGCATTGATGAGAGCTTATGGGTCGGCCATCTTGTTTGCCATCTATCTGAAAAGGCGAAGGAGTTATATGCGAGGATGGCAACCGAGGACGTAAACGAATACCAGAAGTTGAAGGCCGAGATTTTGAACGCCTATGCGGTGTCTCCGTGTATTTATAGGCGTAATTATTTCAGTTGGACTTGTCAGTCCAGTCAAACCTATGAGGAACATTCGCGGGTCTTGTTGGAACAGCTGCAGAGATGGTTTGAGGGGAGCAGCGTTGAGTTACCTCCAGCGGTTGCGGAACTCCTGGTGCGTTACCGTATCGATCAACAGCTTCCGCCGGATTTAGCGTTGTTTCTTGGCGATAGAGACACTGTTTCCTTGTCAGACTGCGTCAAGCTTATTGATAAACATGTTTTGGTGTGCAAAATGTTGCAAGCCACGCAGTCGCGTCGTAAGATGGAGGATTCTGTGGTCAAGACCGCCCCCCGTCTGGCTGGCGGCTGGAGCGAGGGGAAGGGTTCCTCGATGCCCTCCACTGGTGGCGGTCACGAGCTGCAGGCCAGGGCATGGCCCTGGTGTGATTTCTGCAAACGCGTGGGGCACGGTGGAGACCGCTGTTTCTCTAACCCAGCTAGTCCGGCCTATCGAGGAAACCCAGTGGTTACATCGGAGGGAGGTCAGTGGAGGTCATCAACTGGGCCCTCGTGCATGACGGTGGCATCGGTGACAGAGGTCACTGCCACCGAGGCTAATATCATTCATCCTCTGCATCAGGATTATTCAGGGATAGCCTTAGTGGGTGGCCCTGATTCGGTGGTGAAGTTTAAGGCCCAATACCTTTGGGATACTGGGGCGACGGTGTGTGTTCTCCGGACGGGGGTAGTTCCGGCTTCTCAGATGCATTATACCCGCGAGTATATCGTCCTTCGGGGCATTAACCAGGTTCCTGGATGGTATCCCCTTGCTCTCATAGAGGTCCGGAGTGACATTTTTACAGGTCCGATGACCTGTGCGGTGGTACCCTACTACCCGGTACCGGGGGTATCCTTGCTGATTGGC
>NC_140961.1:22883142-22903142 GCF_056783735.1 Eptatretus burgeri
TATATATATATATATATATATATATATATATATATATATATATATATATATATATATATGTGTGTGTGTGTATATGTATATACATTGTTACGGCTGTGGATATTCGCAGAAACCATAAAGGTCCTTAGTTCAGTTATATCGCTAAGTGTGTGTTTAGATAGATTTCCCCACCGTTGTTTAATGGATTTTTATTCGTGTGGACAGGGCTGTGATCTTTGAGTTTGCCTTTATTCTTTTGCTATCGTTATTTTGGACCAACCATGATCAGCTCACCACCAACCACCTTTTTACAAGCATCCAACCGCACCACCCTCACAACCACCACCCAACGCCAATCACGCCACCATTACAACAACCACACCCCCAATCACCTCCACACCCACGCTACAACCCTCTCCGCATCCTAACCGTCTCTGCCATGGAGAAAGAAGAAGGCGTCCTGATAATGCACGGATTTTTTCCTCTTACTTTCCCGCGCTTCGGGACGGGGGAGAGGTGAGTGGAGTGAGAAGAGAGAAGCGCTAGGATGATTGCTTCAAAAAACCCGACCCACGAGGGAAACGCCCCCCCTTCTGGAAGTTTCCCGCAGGAGCTGGAAGGAGGGCGGGGCGAGAGGGGAGGGGCGGAGAATGGGGAATAAAAAGGTGCGAGGGACGCAGCGTAGAGAGTTGCTGTTGTTGTTGCGGTTGTTGCTGGGGAGCTGCCGCTGCTGCTGGACTTGTGTGGAGGTCTGGGCTCGTGTCAGAGTCGGGAGCTTGGACCAGTCAGTCGGTAGAGGTCCGGGCGTCGCAAAGGAGACGTGGGCTGGAGGCACAGCCCTGCTGTGTCGCGCGAACCTGCGCGTTTGTGTGGGGAGAGCCGGAGAGAGCTCGCCTGCCACGCGGAAGGCCTGAGCTCAACCGCAGCTACGCCAGCTGCCGTAGGGACGGGACGTCGCGACTCGCCCCATCAAGGCACCACGAGGGTGCAGGTAACTTGCAACGGTCTCGTGGGGCCCTTTCGGTCACTAAAGCCCCACGTTATAAAGGCGCACGGGCCCAGTCTGACTCCCTTATCTATGAGGGGGTCTTTCTCGCTCTTCTTTTGAGTGAATGTTGTGATGCTGAGTCCCGTAAGTAAAACCTGCTTAAGTGATTGTAAATAATAACCATAGAGGGTTGTAGTGTTTTTACCTTGCTCGTGTCTTCTCCCTTTTCTTCCTTCCCCCCTCCTCCCCTTCAATTGCATTACTGTGTACGTGTGTAATTAATAAATGTCCTTGTGTGAATGGTAACCCGTTCGTCGTGTCCTTTTACCCCAAATTGAACCACCGTATTGCATTTCGGAATGGTAGTTGGTTTTTGAATACCGATAAAAGAATCGGGTCCGGCGAGGTCTGGCGATAATACCCCGCTCGGTTATCCCAGAACAGAATGAACTGCTTAAGTGGTTCGTGTCCAAGCAGGCCTTCGCCGAGGTACGGTCTCTTGGTAGGTTATCCGCGCGAATACTTGGGTATATCGATTTTCAGCGATTGACCCTGTCGCGCACGGGTAGAATACGGACTAGGCCGTGGTGGGGTTAAGAACCCACCCGTGACTGGTTTCTGGTGTTGTTCCAGAAAGTCGCGACTGAATTGCTCGTCTGGTGGGCGTGTGGCTGCTATTTGTGAAAAGCGGTCGTTCGTACACTGGGGGGGGGGGGGCGGCAGATTCGTAACACTGTTGTCAAGGGGTGAGATTAGAACCCATCCCGCCTCAGAACTAAATTAACGGGAATCGGATCAGGGGGATGCAGAGCAAGCCTCGATTCCCACCCAAATACGAGCTTTAAATTTATTCCGAGAAGCAAGATGGCGTTTCAAGGCGAACGGGAGCAGGGGGTATTAGATATGCATTTAAAAATGGTAGAATCCATGGTCGAGGACGCCTTCACCATACAGTTTGAACCCGTACCAGAAGGTTGGGAAATAAGGCAATGCAATGTATCTGGTTCTCCTTTTTATTACAACCCCACCACTAATTGTAGTCAGTGGGAGCGGTCTGTGCAGGAACTTTTCCGGCAAACAAACTCGGAGTCGCAAGATGGCGGCGCGGCCGCACCTCAGTGCGGCACGAGGCGTGAGCGGGCCGCTATTAATAGCGCAACGAGCCACACTGCATGGCGGGGGAAGCGCTCCCGCCCACTGGTTCAAACCACGGGGGCATGGCAGGCGAGGCAGGGTGACGGCAGTACATTGCAAACTGAATTGGCCGATGCACAGGAACGAATTTGGGAGCTGAATGAGGAATTAGCCAGCACAGTCGAGGAACTACATAAGGAAACGACGCAAGTAGACTGGTTGCGTGGGTTTTTGTTACAAAAGGCAAGCGAACTGAATAAAAGAAAAGAGGAGGAGCAAATTATTAATTCTCGGGATCGAAAGAACTTGGAAGAAGAATGGGAAAAAAAGCTGGAAAAGAAAAAATGTGAACACGATCGGGAATTGGAACTACTGAAGGAAGAGGTAAGATCAGGCAATCAGATGAGGGAGAGCCTGGAACAGGACATAGAAAGAGGAGAGAAATATCTGGAGCAAAGGAAGGAAGAATTGTTGGAAAAGTCAAGACAGTTCAAAGGACTACAGGGAGAAATGAGGAAAGTAGAGGGGAGTACCTATGAGTTGGTACAAGAGAAGAGCAAACTGAACAAAAAAATAAAGGAGATGAGCAAGGGAATGGATGAAATGAGGAAGGAAGAATGTGAAAGAGGTGTGGAGACGAGAAAGGAATTAGAAGGAAAAGCTTCTGAGTTACAGAAACACCAAAGCAGAGAGAGGGAATTACAAAACGAACTGAGGATGTTGAGTGAGGAAAGAAAGCCAACGGAGAATGAAATGTTGAGGAACCACACTGTGCAGATTGAACAGTTAGAAGCCAAAGCAAGGTTGGAGTGTGAGGAGATGAGGAAGGATTTAGAAAAAAAAGCTTCTGAGTTACGGAAACACCAAGACAAAGAGAGGGAACTACAAAACGAACTGAGGATGTTGAGTGAGGAAAGAAAGACAACGGAGAATGAAACGTTAAGGAACCACACTGTGCAGATCGAACAGCTGGAAACCAAGGCCAGATTAAAGAATGAGAGGCAAGATAGAGTATTGAAAAAAATGATGAGATTGGAGAAGGAAGAACAAGAGAGACAGTGGGCTAAGAATCAAAAAGAACAAGGAATGAAACAAAAAGAAAGACAAGAGCAACTGAAGGAGAAAGCAAGGTTGAAGTACACTGAGATAGTGAAAGAACGACGAATGAAATGGGAAAAGGAGATCGTCCAATTGAAGGAAACTATGAGATTAGAGAATGAAGGGCATGAGAGACAGTGGAGGAAGAAAGAAAAAGAAGGACAAGAACGACGAAAGGAGAGAGCAAGGTTGAAGTATGCGGAGATAGTGAAAGAACGACGAATGAAACAGGAAAAGGAGATCGGCCAATTGAAAGAAACAATGAGATTGGAGAATGAAGAACATGAGAGACGGTGGGCGAGAAAACAAAAACGATATGAATTTGAGATTAAGGCCGAGTTTACATTTGCTCTACGGCGAGGATAAGACGGCCGTACGCCCTCTGAATTGACAGAAACGTGCGGTGGCCGCAGAGAAACTGTGGTGGCCTCAGGGAGACCCTACACCGTTTGGCTATATTTTACAGGCCGTTAGGGGCGCCGTGGAATTATAGCGCGGAGTTATAACTTTTTTTTCATTTCTACGTTCGCCGTAGCAATTCGACAAGCCAAGCTATGACGTAGATGTGTTCCACGTCGACCGTACGTAGGGCGTACGGTGGGCTTGCGTTATTCGTGCGGCTGCCGTAAGCTCTTCTCAATGAAAAATGAATTTTCCCAACCCCCCAAAAATTACGGCGGCCGCACTATTTCCACGGTCGCCGTACAGTGGCCTTGCGGTCTGTGTGACTACCTGCGGGCAATGCAGGGTCGACGCACGGTTCCCCTACGCCCACCGTGCACCTACGTACGGCCTCCGTTGCAGTCTGCGTCGACCGTGCGTCCACCGTGCGCTACCACTAGAGATCGGAGTATAGGTGTTTCCCTATACAGTGGTGCCCCCAGAATCCGAATTTAATTCATTCCAGGAGGCTGTTCGGATTGCAAAAAGTTCGGATTCAAAAAATATTTTCGAATAAGAAATAATGGAGTGAATTAATCTGTTCGTGGACCCAAAGAAAACCCACTTTCAAGACACTTTATACTGAAATTCCCCATGCTTAAGGTAAATTAAGATGAGTAAATGACCTTCGGTGGTGGTGTATTGTATGTAAACTGGTACAATCACCAATCCAAAGGTCCACACAGGATCGAGGTCCGGCCTGGGTTCCGATCGCTCGCGCACTCTGCGAGAGCGCTGCCCCCAGGGCAGCTCATCAACATGATGCCCGCAGAACCACAATCACTTTCATCAAACGCATCGGGCTGACGTAATCATGGATATTCCAAATTACAACTGGTTTTGCTGTGAAATTCAATCCTTGCCCGACAGTCCATCACACCACGTGATCGGATTGCTTTTTTTGTTATTAATTAAAACACAAGATGATTAAAAAAACAAACATCACAAATGAAGGTGACAACACGAGGTAAGGCCTCAGTCACATTTGGCTCGGCGGCCGGAGGGTCTACAAAATGTACGGGCACTAGCAATTATAAAGCGGCCTTAGTATTTCCACGGTCACACAATGTAGCATTCACATATGTTTTTATTTTTCGGGTAGACGCACGGGGTATTTATAAATTGTGGAGACCGAAAACGTGGGGGTGCCGTATGGTCTTTGATTTGATGTCGCACGGTGACCTAAGGGCGTTCCTGCGGCGGCCATAGAATTTTCAAGGCAGATGCAAGGTGCTCGTAAGGCGACCGCAGGGGGACCGTAGGGGGGCCCTAAGCCGAACATGCGGCCAGACAAACGGTAACGAATGGGTTAATTGTTTTTTATTATTTTTTTACCAGTTCTTTTGTTTCGGCTTGTCGAATTTCTATGGTGAACGTAGAAATGAATATAGTTATAACTCCGCGTTATAATTCCACGGCGACCCTACGACCTGTTAACTATAGCCATACGGCGTAGGGCCACCCTGAGGCCACCTCAGTTTCTCTGCGGCCGCCGCACGTTTCTGTCAATTCAGAGGGCGTACGGCCGCCGTATCCTCGCCGTAGAGCAAATGTGACTGAGGCCTAAAGTATCGATCGACACACGAGAGATGCTTTCACGAGGACTTCCACCGACAAACTGAATGAACAAAGTGCAAAGATGTGGGTCGAACAAGTGGGGGAGACGCGTGAAGAAACATGAACGCCACGTTGTATTCGGTTTTTTAAAATGTATTAGGTTTTTATGGCAAAATTATCTCGAAAAAATTGTTTGGATTCCAATTTGTTCAAACAATGGGGGTTCGGATTCTGGGGGCACCACGGTATATTATAGTTATAGTATATTCAGTTATATATACTGGTATATTTTTATTTCAGTACAAAAAAGAACTGGTATATACACCCACTCGTTACCGTCCGTCTGGCTGCACGTTCGTCTTAGGGCCCCCCTGCGGTCACCTTGCGGGCACCTTGCGTCTGCCTTGAAAATTCTATGGCCGCCGCAGCGACGCCCTAAGGTCACCGTGCAACATCAAATAAAAGACCATATGGCAACCTCACGTTTTCGGTCTCCACGATTTTTAAATACTCCGTGCAGCTCCCCGAAAAATAAAAACATATGTGACTGCTACATTGTGTGACCGTGGAAATACTGCGGCCGCCGTATAATTGCTAGTGGCCGCAGATTTTGGAGACCCCACGTCCGCCGTGGCAAATGTGACCTGGGCCTAACCAACTCAAGGAGAGTGCAAAATTGGAGTCCACAGAGATGGAAAAGCTCCGGAAAGATAATGAACAGCTAAGGGGGCTCAGAGAGGAAGAACGACTCAAATGGGAAGGAAAATGGAGCCAGGAAGAAACGGAAATAATGAACAAGGAAATAGAAGTATTGCCAGAGACGCGGGAGATGGAAACGGTATAGAAGAGACTACACGAAAGTAAAGACGAGCACACACACATGGAAGTAGTAGATGATAATGGGGGCGAGCTGGCAGAATGTGTCGTGACCCGGTGCAAGCACCTGGATGGCCTCCTCCAGGAACAAGGGGAGACGCTATGCTCCCTTGAAGTGGATCTCGACAAGGTGAGTCCGGTCGAGCTTTGCGAGGTAGAGGGGGCAAGTGCTGTTGACGGGTGCACGTGGAGCTTGGGGGGTTTGGAGGCCCCGGAACCCCTTGTGGCACAAATCCCCAGCGTGGTCGTCCTGGTGCGTGTGTTCACGAGTGTGGCGAAATGTGTGCTGCAACGCGCGCATGGCTTGGGTGAAAGGTTGTGTGTGAAAGGGACCGTGTGTGTGAGTAAAATGGTGTGCGAGGTTGCGAGTGAGCCGAAGTGCATGCCTCCCAGCACATCGTGTGTGGATGAAACGCCAAGTGTGGAAGAAGCAGGATGTGTAGAAGAGACAGTGTGTGTAAGTGAAAAGGTGTGTTTGAGTGAAACCCCCTGTGCAAGTGAAAGGCCGTGTGTGAGTGGAACCACGTGTGTGAGTGAAAGGGCATGCGTGAGTGAACGGCCGTGTGTGAGAGGGACCGTGTGTGTGAGGTCGCTGTATGTGAGGGAGATGCCAGTCAGCATGCGTGAACACGCAACCGCGTGCCCGAGTGAGAGTGCCATCTCGAGGTGTGTAAGCGTCGTGGCACGTGGGAGTTTGTGCGTGAGAGTGCGACGACGACGGAGCCTGATGGTGGACAAAGGCCAAGTTGCGACCGTAGCTATTTTGGGGACCGTGCCGGGTTTGCATGGCAGCGCGCGCGGGATATGTGCTGTGCTACGCGCGAGGCCGCCAAGTGCGCGCCTGCGGGAGTGAAGCCCGGTCCGTAAACGCACGTGGTGGATTAGCCGATCCCGTGGACGGACAGAAGGTAGGCTGGATATGGATTTGGACCGGATGGGTTCTCCACGCGAGCGGGTTTGTGTAAAGCTCCGACGAGCAGAGCGCATGTGTTCGCGTGGGGAACCCCTCGAAACGCGAGGCTTGTTTTTGATGCGCAGGGTGACGTCATGGCTGCACGCATGGTTGGAATCCGGCAGGAGGGGAAATCCCTGCCGGATGGTACCGTCCGAGGAGGGATGAGGTGCGCGGAGTGCGGACAGCTGCCATGACATCACGGGAGTAAAAGAGCGCAGGTTGCGAGTTTCCGTGCTGGTGGCGCATTAAAAAAAAAAGCAAGCCTCGCTTCGGGTGAACAGGATTCCCGGGGCAAGGGGTGGAAGACCCCGCTGACCCGGGCACAGGACACCACTAGTTAGGGGGAAGGGTTGTGTTAGACCGGCTCCATGGGGCAGGGATAAGTCCTCATGAAGCCCGTGGAATAGATTAGTTAGAGGGATTTCAGGTCAGATTTCGGATGGAGTATGGGATTATTTGAGACGACTTTGGATGTGTAGAGGGGACGTAGCTTAGCTACGTAGTGTTAAATGGGATGTGCTGTAGTATAAGGGACGACGAGGGAGCACGAGATAGTTATGGGATTTCGTGAGAAGAATGGCAGTGATCAGCAATGCTTGAGAAGAGAATGGAAAATGTACTTGGTGAGTGAGTGAGGCCAGCGAGCCTGAGTGTATGGAGTGAATGTGGTATGCATGGTGCGATGAGTGATTGGGGGGAGGAGTGATTCCCACCCAAGGGACCCTGGGGTCAGTATAATGTGAGTTTGTGGGTTAGTCAAATTGACAAAATGGAGGTTGTTTTGCTGTTGCTGGGAACGTAGGCTCGAAACCCATTTAGAGGGGTGCAGGAGCCCTGTTGACGGGCTGGGAGCATGGCTGCAAACGGTGAGTATCGCTGAGTGGGTACCCGGACACCGGGCTTGTCGGCCGCGGTAGGCCAAGGGTCCAGTGGGGGCTGGGATAGCGTAGTGGGCATGGGTGGGCCCGCATGATGCGGGGCCCGGGGCGCCATTGGCCACGTGGGCAGTGCATTGGGTACGGGCACCCAGGGAAGGGGCCCAGGGTGCCAGCCTGCCACGTGAGCATTTCAGAGGAGTCGCCAGGGAGGGCACTCCCCAGTGTTTAGGGAGCTGGTAGGCTCGGAGACAGTTGTAGTGCCCGCGGGTGCCATAGTTGGAGAATCGGCATAGGGTAGTTTCTGCCAAGGGAGCCACGCGTCCCAGCCACGAAATCGTGCGAGGGCACGAGGGAAAATTTGAGGGCGAGGCCCGAAATTGTGAGGACACCAACACAGGCGATGGGAATCTTGGTTTGTAGAACCAGCAGTTTAAGCGAGAGGCGCTTTTGGAAAGCCCCGGGGTAGTTAACAGTTAAATGTTAGGGTAGATTAGGAAGTGCACCTCTCCGCACCATCCATCCCTTCGCTCTCGTTGTGGGCCGCTGGACTCACCGTGGTGAAGTAGATTGCTGAGATCTGAGGAGGCCATTCTGAAGCTTCATTGGGCCTCGACACAGGACACTAGCTCTCCCTTATTCCCCTCCAGGAAGGGAACGTAGGGGTTGGGAGTAGGCTAGGATGACAGGGTAGGTTAGCCGGACAGAGACTATAAAAGGGGTTAGGGAGACGGATTTATCAAGGAATAATAAAAATAAAATAAACAAAAAAAAAATAAGATGGGGCTAAATTATTTGTGGTATGCAAACTAACGGAGTGGGTATGGACAGAGACAGGCAAAGGCGATAGGTAGGGAGGGAGACAGTAGGGTAGGTCCGAGCCCGCCTTCCGAGTGGCCAGCACCACCGCACTCCCTCCACACACTAGCAGGACAAGACGAGAGGCCGGCCAGTTTTATCTGCCGGCTGTTTTGCTACAAGGCCTGTGCCGGTCAGTTCATCTGCCGGCTGTTTTGCTTCAAGACCTGTGCCGGTCAGTTCATCTGCCGGCTGTTTTGCTCCAAGGCCTGTGCTGGTCAGTTCATCTGCCGGCTGTTTTGCTACAAGGCCTGTGCTGGTCAGTTCATCTGCCGGCTGTTTTGCTACAATGGCCTTGTTTTGCCTTTCCATGCCTTGTCTGCCTGCCTTTGCCTTGACCCCATGCCTGCTAGCCCTTCCTTGCATTTGCCCCATTCATCCATCACCATGTGCGCCAGGATCATCGTGCGTTCTGCAGGGACTGCCCTTTCAGCAGCCGCATCACGGGACTGCATTGGCGGCCCGTGCACCATGTTGTCCATCCACCCATCTATACCATGGGGCTGCATTGAGCAGCCCGTGCACCGTTTTGTATTTGCTTGCGTCGGTGCTCATTCACTGTTCTGCAGGGACTGCCTTGTAGGCAGCCGCACACGGAGACTGCATTTGTGCAGCCTGTGCACCGTCTTGTGTTCACTGCACTCATTTCAAGGGGGAGGCCTTGGACTGCGCTTGAGCAGCCGGCCACATTCCCTGTCACTTGCATTTGTTTCATGAGCCAGAGACTGCATTTGGGTAGCCTGGCTCCCTGCCTTCTTTTCCCACAGAGTCCATCAGTCCTGGGCCATGGTTTATTGTCAATGTATAAGGTTAAGGTTTAAGTAAGGATAAATTGTAAATGAGTTGCGCCCCCTGCATGTTTGTCGTAGCGCCAGCAATTTTATTTAACTCGTCTGCATGAGTGGGTTTGTTTAGTTAGTTACTCAGCCCGTAGGTTATTTATTTTTGGGACACAAATACACTAAATGTTGCACTCAGAGATCTAAAGATAAAACGTATAAGGGGAAACTTACACATGATGGCACATGAAAATTCAGCGACTCGGGACGAGTCGGTAAAAAGGGGAGGGGGGTAGTGTTACGGCTGTGGAAATTCGCAGAACACCATAAAGGTCCTTAGTTCAGTTATATCGCTAAGTGTGTGTTTAGATAGATTTCCCCACCGTTGTTTCATGGATTTTATTCGTGTGGACAGGGCTGTGATCTTTGAGTTTGCCTTTATTCTTTTGCTATCGTTATTTTGGACCAACCATGATCACCTCACCACCAACCACCTTTTTACAAGCACCCAACGACACCACCCTCACAACCACCACCCAATGTCAATCACACCACCATTACAACAACCACACCCCCAATCACCTTCTCCACACACACGCTAAAATCTTGAGGAATATAAAAGCGGAGCGTGAGGAATATAAAGGCGTGAGGGACGCAGCGTAGAGAGTTGCTGTTGTTGCGGTTGTTGCTGGGGAGCTGCTGCTGCTGCTGGAGCTGTGTGGAGGTCTGGGCTCGTGTCAGAGTCGGGAGCTTGGACCAGTCAGTCGGTGGAGGTCCGGGCGTCGCAAAGGAGACGTGGACTGGAGGCGCAGCCCTGCTGTGTCGCGTGAACCTGCGCGTTCCTGTGGGGAGAGCCGGAGAGAGCTCGCCTGCTACGCGGAAGGCCCGAGCTCAACCGCGGCTACGCCAGCTGCCGTAGGGACGGGACGTTCGCTTCGCCCCATCAAGGCACCACAATGGTGCAGGTAACCTGCAACGGTCTCGTGGGGCCCTTTCGGTCACCAAAGCCCCACGTTATAAAGGCCCACGGGCCCAGTCTGACTCCCTTGTCTATGAGGGGTCTTTCTTGCTTTTCTTTTGAGTGAATGTTGTGGTGCCGAGTCCCGTAAGTAAAACCTGCTTAAGTGATTGTAAATAATAACCATAGACGGTTGTAGTGTTTTTACCTTGCTCGTGTCTTTTCCCTTTTCTTCCTTCCCCCCTCCTCCCCATCAATTGCATTACTGTGTATGTGTGTAAATCATAAATGTCCTTGTGTGAATGTTAACCCGTTCGTCGTGACCTTTTTCTCCAAATTGAACCGCCGTGTTGCATTTCGGAATGGTAGTTGGTTTTTGAATACCGCTAAAAGAATCGGGTCCGGTGAGGTCTGGCGATAATACCCTGCTCGGTTATCCCAGATCAGAACGAACCGCTTAAGCGGTTCGTGTCCAAGCAGGCCTTCGCCGCGGTACACTCTCTTGGTTGGTTACCCGCGCGAATACTTAGGTATATCGATATTCGGCGATTGACCCTGTCGCACGCGGGTAGAATACGGAATAGGCTGTGGTGGCGTTAAGAACCCACCCGTGACTGGTTTCTGGGGTTGTTCCAGAAAGTCGCGACTGAATTGCTCGTCCGGTGGGCGTGCGGCTGCTCTTAGTGAAAAGCGGTCGTTCGCGCGGTGGGCGGGTGGCAGATTCGTAACAATATATTGTTGCGGAAATGGCCCTTGGTATGTTATTAAATATCGTGTTACGGCTTTGGAAATTTGCATTACACCATGAAGGGCCTGTAGGTGAGATATCTCTAAGTACATGTGTAGTTAGCCCCAAATCCGTTGTCTAGAGGGAATTTATGTGATTCATTCGGGCTGCGACGCTTTGAGATAGCCGTTTTTCTGTTCTATCTTTATTTTGAACCAACCACGTCTCAACCGCTATCACACAACAACCACCTAAACCACCACGCCAGCCATCGTCACCAACTACAACCATGCTCCAACCCTCAGACAACAACAACAACAACAACAACAACGCCAACAGCCACGACCTTTACCTTCACAACTCAATCCCGCAAACATCGCATCACCGTCATTCCCAAACGGCACCATAACCATCAAACCACCACCGATAAACCCTCCACCACCCTCACCTCTCTCCTTCTACGGCCATTCCCGCATCACCTGTGAACACTGAGCGTCGGGCTGTCTTGGGCTCGTTCAGCGATACGCACCGAGCCGCGAGCGCAGAATAGCGGCCTTTCCGAGGGAGAATTCGGATCAAGAACGCTACACGCGCACTTCTCATCCGTCCAATTAGCAAGCGCGGAGCGGCTTGGCCCTGCCTCCAGGCGCGTCTGTGTGAAATCGATATATGCAAATTCCAGGATCAGGGGAGGTTCACGCCCACTTTTCCTCCGTACAATTGGCGAGCGTGGCTCCGCCCCCAAGGTCATCCTGATCTGGATATTTGCATATTGTTTTCTCCTGCCGGCCTATAAAACGGCGAGCGCAAGGAGAATCGTGGCAGAGTGTGGCAGTAGCAGTGTGTGTCGCAGGGCAGAGTGAGTCGAGTCATCGGTGTGGCAGAGAGAGAGGAGTCGGGTGGCGAAGTCATCGGTGTGGCATCGAGTTGGGTTCTGCAGTCGGCTGAGGAGAGTTGCGGGAAGAAGCAAAGGAGCTCAGGTCCGAGGCGAGAAGGACGGCGGTCGGCGACGAGGTCGCGGTGTGAGATCGCTCGTCGCGGGACCCAAGCCAGCCAGCCATTCTCCTCCCCCAGGGTATCAACAAATACCCCTTTCCCCCGCGCTGAGATAGTGCAAAAAGGGGGCCCCGTTCCCACCCCACTCCAAACGTCATGCCAACGAAACCCGCCAAGGAGCTCGGAGTCGGGGCACAGCCACACGGCCACGTCTGCGGCTCGTCCGCCAACGCGTCACAAGGACACGGGTAGGACCCCCCCCCCCCGGTCTCGCGGACCTGGCCACTCCTCCAGGTCACGCGCACATATTGGCCTCCAGGCCTGTCTGCCCCCTTGTCTATGAGGGTGGCTTCTTTCCTTTGCTTTTGAGTAAATGTGTGTTGGCGCCGTCTGTAAAGTAGAACTGTATAAGTGTTGCCGTGTGTGTGCGTAGTCGGTAGTAGATCTGCGTCGTTGTTTCTTTTGTTTTAACTGCAATATGTGCATTTTGACTGTTTGGCTGTATATGTGTGCTTTCCGTGTGTCGCGTAATAAATGTGCATTGTGTGAACTGTTTTCCCGTTTCGCTTCGACTTTTCTTTATTGACCCTCCATCCTGCTTCACGTAAAGGGTTCATAGTGGGCTTAATACGCCTGGTAATTAATCTGAACCGTCCAGGTCGGCGATAACACCGCTCGGTTATCCCGATAGCACGGAACGGGCCGCCCCAGCGGCCCGTGTCCGGAGTCGACCTGCGGCGAGGTGTGATCGCCCGGTCGACCATTCGCGCAGGTACTTAGGTAGATCGAATTTGGCGAGCAACCCTATCCTGCGCGGGTGGGCAATTGGCACGATCGTGGTGAGGTTAAACCCCCACCCGTGAATAGCTCCCGGCGTTGGTCCGAGAGGGTCACGACTGAATTGTCCGTCCGGTGGGCAACGTGCCACGATCCGAGTTACGTGGCCGTCCGCACGCCGGCGGGCACGAATTTACAACAATAGGATTAGCCCAGATTCCCCATTAAATGCATGTTTAGCCAGGTTGTTGGGTAAATGGATGTTGCATGTGTGTCGGGAGGTGAAAGAGGCTGTTTATTGTTCGTACAGTGGTGGTGGACCGAGAGCTTCTTCTTCCTTCCCATCTCTGGACAATAGGCCTTGCCCAGCGCTCTGAGAGGGGGAGTGGCCTAGAGAAGGAAGTGAAACTGAAGGGAGGAGCCAGTCGGCTTTGAGGCGAGTGGGCGCCGGGAAGAGAAGGTGGAACTGAGAGCACCGAGGTCAGTCTGCGATCGGCAGAAAGTGAAACAGAGAGGCGACGAGCGCCGAGAAAGAGGAAGTGAAACAGAGGCGACGAGCGCCAAGAAAGAAGAAGTGAAACTGCAGTCGGCTGAGAGGCGATCAGTCGGCCGAGAGGCGATCAGTCGGCCGAGAGGCGATCAGTCGGCCGAGAGGCGAGCAGTCGGCCGAGAGGCAAGGGGGAAACTGAGCGCGCCGAGTCTGCCATTTTGGCAGTGGGAGAAGCCGCCTGCACGTCGAGTTGGCGATTGACTTTCATGAGGAGGTCCTCGACAAGTTTGTCGATCCGCCTGCCGGAGCCCAACACCTCGATTTGGCCTGATCTGGTGAACAGACCAGGCCTGGACTTGTATGCTGGACCTTGTGAAAAGCCAGCTGGAGCATACCACCGTGGATCTTTCGCTCTGGTGCAGTCGACCTCGTGGGGTCTGAACGCGCCGAGGCTGCGTGCGTGAGGGCTGCGACACATGGAAGAGCGCAATTTTGCCATGCGGCGTGCTCGAGCTTGGGTGCTCGAATCCGTGGACATCGGCTTGTCACGAGCCACATTCGGGCCTTTGACACTTTCCTCTCGTCCATGAAATATCACCATGTACTGTGTCTTGTCTGCATGCTGTACATGTGTTGTCTGCATGTTGTTTAAGGTTTATCTCGTTAGGGTCCCCTTCGAAATCAGTAGCTCCCGAGTTAAGAACGGGTTATAGATTAATTATAACATTGTCGTGAATGCTTGCTTGTGTCGTGTTCCTCGATGTGTCCCAAATAAATATGGCTGATTCGTATGAAGTTGCCGCTTTGAATTAATTTGTGCCGCGCCGAGGAACGATCCGCTCAATTTGGATATAAAAACCAAAATGGTTACAGACTGGCAGAATTCGCTCGGTCTCTGACAAAACCAGTCTGTAACCGGGGTCTATTTCTCCAACTGGGAAGGTCGAGGTGTACGTTGGTATCGCGATTCGAGACGCGTGACCCGAGGCCTGTCCCGAACCAGCCAGCGTTATAACCCATGAGACGGCGGTGGTTGAGTGATGCCGAATATGTAACATTTGGCTGTCGAGAGTGGGGTGCGAAAACCCAAACTGGTCACGGGCAGTGATTGACAACACTCGTCCGAATCCCGCCACTGCTGAATCCTTAACAATATATACATACATATATATATATATATATATATATATATATATATATATATATATATATATTTGTATATATATATATATATATATATATATATATATATATATATATATATTTATATATATATTTATGTTTATATTTATAAATATATATATATATTTTTTTTAATATGTATATATATATATATATATGTATATTTATGTATATGTGTATATATTGTTGTGGTTACCAAATTCGCAAACCACCATTCAGGTCCCTTAGGTGAGGTATCTCGGCAAGTATATGTGTAGTTAGGCCCAAACCCGTTGTCTAGTGGGAATACATGTCATTTATGCGAGCTGCGACTCTTCAGGATAGCCGTTTTTCTTTTACTATCTTTATTTTGGACCAACCGCCATGATTACCACCACAACCACAACATCAACCACCAACCACAACACCGCTTCACCACAACCGCCACGACCTTCACGTCACACCTCGCAACCGTAGCATCGCCACCGTTCTTGCCCCGCTGTGGGTACCGGTGTTGGACTCATGCAGAGCGCGCGTCGAACAGCGTGTACAAAATCACGGATTTTGTGCTTCAAAAACGGATCAAAAACGACACACGCCCACTTTTTGCCGTCCAATCGGTGAGCGAGGGGCGATTTGGCCCCGCCTCCAGAACGATCGATATATGCAAATTTGTGGATCAAAAAGCCTTCACGCCCACTTTTTCTCGGGCCAATGGGGAGCGAGGTGAAAGGTCAAAGGGAGGGGGTCAAAGGCGAAGCTACGGGGGGATAAAAGGACCGTGTTCGTCAGTCAGAGCAGTGTGGAAGTCTGGAGCCCGAAGCCTGCAGTAGCTGGAGAGTCCAAAGAAGAGTCCAACGGGAGAGTCCAAAGAAGAGTCCAACGGGAGAGTCCAAAGAAGAGTCCAGAGTCGGAGAGTCCAGAGGCGGAGAGGCGGCAGCGGCGAAGGCAGACGAGGGGGTGCTCGCGTCGGTGCCGGGAGCTGCACGCCCGAGGGAGGCCGGCAGCGCGACCTGGCCGAGGTGGAGACGCACACCAGGGATAATAAGATCCTCTATACCCCGAGCATCAGCAACCCCCTCCTGTTTCCCCCCGCGCTGAGATAGTGCGACCAAGGGGGCCCCTTTCCCACCCCCTGCCAGACACTGTCCGCGAGGTCCGCGGAGTTGGGGCGCCATCGCCGCTCCGCGTCTCATCACCAGACGGGTAGGCGCGACCCGGTCTCGGCCTCAGGCCCGCCTCATTCTTGGGGGTATTCTTTTCCTTGGTTTTGGGTATGTGTTGTCGGCGCCGTCTGTGAAGTAGAATTGTATAAGTGTTGCCGTGTGCTCAGTAGTCGGTATTAGCTCTGCATTGTCTTCGCTTTTATATTTGCTTTTTGTGTAAATGGAATTGTGTCTTTTCTGTGTGCTTTTGGTGGAATTGAATATGTGTGCTTTCCGTTCGTCGCGAATAAATGTGCTTTATTGTTGAACTGTTTCCCGCTTCGCTTCGTCATTTCTCCCATTGAACCCTCATCTTGCTTCACGTAAAGGGTTGGTAGTGGGCTGAGTACGCCCGATAATTAATCGAACCGTCGAGGTCGACGATAACACCGCTCGGTTATTCTGATAGTACGGAACGGGTCGCTTAAGTGGCCCGTGTCCGAAGTCGACCTGCGGCGAGGTGCGATCGCCCGGTCTACCCTCCGCGTGGGTACTTAGGTAGGTCGAATTTGGCGAGCAACCCTATCCCACGCGGGGGCTGATTGGCTCGATCGCGGTGAGACCGAAAGGTCCACCCGTGACTGGTTCCCGGCGTTAGTCCGAGAGGGTCACGACTGGATTGTCCGTCCGGTGGGCGACGTGCCGCGATTCGAGTTACGTGGCCGTCAGCACGCCGGCGGGCGCGAATACCGCAACACTGGTGTCAGGTCGTGCGATACAAATTAATCGCCCTCCTCGCGGCACTGGTATCGGAGAACAGGAAAACGGGCTCTCCTGTCTCCGGCTAAATTCACGGGAATCGGTCCAGGGGTGAGAGAAGCGACCCCCGATTCCCTCCAAATTACGAGCGAGCAAATTAACCCTTTAAGAGAAGCAAGATGGCGTCTCAAGGCGAGCGGGAGCCGGGGGTATTAGAAATGGATGTAGAATGTGTAGGATCCATGGTCCAGGATGGAATCCCCGAGCAGGAAATGTTGTTTGTGCAGGAACACGGACTCGCCCAACTGAACCCAGGGCCCAAGGTGGGTGCGGCAGCGGCCGCGGTGTATGACACCTCCCCCCCCCCCCTCTCCACCAAGACCCTTCCCCAACCCTTGCCGAAACGGCTCAGCTGAGTGCATCCGACATGGCCCAGCTATGCGCCATGCTGGCGGCAATGAACGAAAAGATGAATGCGAAAATGATCGAAAAAATGGATGCGAATATGAATGAAGTGAAAACGACGATGGATGCGAATACACAGCAAATGAAAAAAGAAATGAAAGAACTACGGGGTGAGACGCAGAACATGGGCCGATGCCTGCAGGCGGGCATGAAGGCCGTTAGCAGGGAACTTAAAATGGCGACTCCACGTGTCGGAACGAACGAGCTGGGAGGGGGTGCAGCGGCTGACAGGCCCGCGGTGGAGGCGGGTAAGAAAGTAATTCGGGAGACAAGAGACCAGGTGAAAGTAATTGGGAGGGAGAGAAAAGAACAATTAATACGGAGAGCAAGGATGAGGTACGCGGAGATCGTGAAAGAGCAAGGAGTGAAAAACAGGGAAGGACGGGAGCGACTTAAAGAGAAAGCAAGGTTGACCTACATAAAGATAAGGGAAAGACGCCAGAAAGAAGCAGAGACCAATAAACACGATGAAGACGGGGTAAGTGACGCGCACACACACACGGAGGTAGTGGAGGACAATGGGGGTGAGCTGGCGGACTGTGTAGGGACCCAGTGCGAGCACCTGGATGGCCTCCTCCAGGAACGAGGGGAGGGAGTATGCCTCCTTGAGGAGAGTCACGACCAGGTGAGTTCGGTCGTGTTTTGCGAGGTTGAGGGGACGGGTGCTGTGGACGGGTGCACAGAGAGCTTGGGGGGTATAGAGGCCCCGGAGACCCTTGTGGGGACTCGAATCCCCAGTGTGGTTGTCCCTGTGTGTGTGGTGCAAGGTGTGAGTGCGTCCCCGTGTGTGGAAGCGACCCCGTGTGTGAGTGGTGTGGTGGCGATGGTGCCAGGGTACGTGCTTCCCAGCACGCCGTGTGTGGATGAGGCACCGTGTGTGAGTGTCGCCGTGTGTGTGAATGAGACACCGCGGGTGAGTGCCCCCGCGTGTGTGGATGAGGCACCGCGGGTGAGTGCCCCCGCGTGTGTGGATGAGGCACGGAGTGTGGATGAGGTACCGCGGGTGAGTGCCCCCGCGTGTATGAGTGAGGCACGGTGTGTGGATGAGGCACAGCGGTTGAGTGCCCTCGCGTGTGTGGGTGAGGCACCGCGGGTGAGTGCCCCCACGCGAGTGAATGGAGCACCACGTGTGAGTAGTATGGTTTGTGTGAGTAGTGAGGCACGCGTGAGTGAACGGCCGAGTGCAAGGGAGACCGTGTGTGTGAGAGAGCGGTATGTGAGGGAGATGTCGGTTGGCATGCGGGAGCACGCAGCCGCGTCTCCCGGTGTGAATGTGATGGAGTGGACTGTGTGCGTCGTAACACGCAGGTATGCGTGTGTGGAATGGCGACGGAGACGGCGACAGAGGAAAGAAAGCCGAGTAGCGGCTGTAGTTGTTTCGGGGACCGTGCCGGGTTCGCCCAGCAGTGAGCACGCGGTCCGTGCTGTGCAACGCACGAGACCACCACGTGCTCGCTTGCGAGAGTGAAGTCCCGGTCCGGAAACGCACGCGGTGGATTTGCCGATCCCGCGGACGGACAAAGTTTAGGCAGGACTACGGATTTGGACCGGACGGGTTCTCCACGCGATCGTGTGTGTTAAGCTCCAACGGGCAAAGCACATGTGTTCGCGTGGGGAACCCCTCGAGACGTGGGGCTTGTGTTTTTTTTTGCGCACGGTGACGTCATGGCTGCACGTGTGGTTGGAATCCGGCAGGAGGGGTATCTCTGCCGGATGGTCCCGTCCAAGGAGGGACGAGGAACACGTGCAGCTGCATGACGTCACGGGCAGGTGTAAAGTGCGCGAGCTCTGAGTTGCCGCGCAGGTGCTGCGCATGAAAAGAAAAAGAAAAGCAAGCCTCACTTTCGGGTGTACAGGATTCCTGGGCAAGGGGTGAAAGACCCCCTTACCTGGGCACAGGATGGAAACTAGTTAGGGGGAAGGGTTAGCTTAGTTAGACCGACTTCATGGGGCAGGGGTAAGTCCTCATGGAGTCCGTGGAATGGATTAGGTAGAGGGATTGTAGCCAGATTTAGGTTGGGAAATAAAATGATTTATTTGGAGACAGTGACAGACTATGAATGTGTAGTGGGGACGTAGCTTAGCTACGTAGTGTTAAAAGGAACGTGCTGTAGTTTAAGGGACGACGTGGGAGCACGAGTTAGTTAGGGGAGGTAGTTAGAAGGATGGCAGAGTTCAGTGGTGTGTGTGTAGAAGAGTTGTTGGTGAGTGAAGTGGAAGCATGTGCTTGGTGAGTGAGTGAGGCCAGCGGGTCTGTGTGAGTGGAGCGAATGGGGAATGCATGGTGCGATGAGTGATTGGGGGGAGGAGTGACTCCCGCCCAAGGGACCCCGGGGTCAGAGTAAAGTGAGTCAGGGGGTTAGTCAAATTGAAAAATGGAGGTCGTTTTGTTGTTGGTGGGAAAGTAGGCTCGAGACCCATTTGGAGGGGTGCAGGAGCCCTGTTGACGGGCTTGGGAGCGTGGCTGCGAAAGGTGAGTATCGCTGAGTGGGTACCCCGGGCACCAGGCTAGTCGGCCGCGGTAGGCCATGGGCCCATGGGGGGCCGGGATAGAGTAGTGGGCACGGGTGCGCCTGCTTGGTGCGGGGGCCCGGGGCGCCATTAGCCGCGTGGGCAGTGTTGTGGGCACGGGTGACCCTCGGAAAGGGGCCCGGGAGGCCGGCCTGCCACGTGTGCGTTTCAGGGGAGGTGCCATGGGGGGAACTCCCCGGTGTTAGGGAGCTGGTAGGCTCGGAGGCAGTGTAGTGCCCGGGGGTGCCATAGCGGGAGATTCGGCAGAGGGTCGTGCCTGCCAAAGGGAGCCACGTGTCCCAGCCAGGAGACCGTGTGAGGGCACGGAGCGAAAATTGGGGGGCGAGGCCCGAAATTGTGAGGACACCATCACAGGCGACGGGAATCTGGGTTTATAGAACCAATAGTTTAAGCGAGAGGTGCTTGTTGAAAGCCCCGGGGTAGTTTAACAGTTAAATGGTTAGGGTAGAT
>NC_140961.1:22908142-22925642 GCF_056783735.1 Eptatretus burgeri
GCCCGAGTTGGAAATCATTGTTGTGTATAAACCACGCCATAAAAAAAGTTTTGTTTCAAATGTTTTCAGTTCATGCCGTGAAAATGAGGAAGTGTTTTTTTGACACGGTCGTGCTGTGAAAATGAGGAAGTGTTTTTGGACAGTCATGCTGTGAAAAAAACAGGAACTATTCTGTGAGACAAGGTCTCGTGTTTATATTTTATCTCAGAAAATGAACTGAAAACATGTTTAATCAAAACCATTTTAGGGTATTTTAAGTATGTTTTAAAAATGATTCATACAATTTGAGAATATATCTCCCAGTTATTTTCCAAGCTGTCTCACCCGAAGCGTCATTTCCTGTGGCCACACCCAATGATTAAGCAATCTCCTCATCGTTGCTGTATAAGTGATTCGCCAGACAAAGTTTCTGCCAGACGGGATTTTCATTTTTACAACTGAGACATGAGCGATCTTTCTTCCGCGAACAAAACAGCTCAACACAAAGTTGGTAAGCCTGTGTATAGGTTCCTCTTTGAACGATGAAGCAATTGATTATAAATTAAATCGTGATAATTCTGATATATATATATATATATATATATATATATATATATATATATATTTTTTTTTTTCTTGGCAGGTCCTTGGAAGAAGAGCAGTTTACATATCACGACGAGGTGCATGAAATTAATGCTCTTATTGAATTGGTCAATCATCTTAGAAGAGAATTGAAAAATATTTTTAAAGACTGACACGACGTCTTATCACGGCCTCTGATCTTTTTGCCATCTTGTACCAATGGTAAAAAAAAAACTGAGACATGGACTCACTCTCTTCCGATGAAGATAACAGCTCACTACAAAGTTGGTAAGTTTGTGTATGGTTTCCTCTTTGAACAATGAAGCAATTGATTATAAATTAAATCGTGATAATTCTGATATATATATATATATATATATATATATATATATATATATGTATATATATATATATATATATATATATATATATATTTTTTTTTTTCTTGGCAGGTCCTTGGAAGAAGTGGAGTTTACATATCACGATGAGGTGCATCAAATGAATGCTCTTATTGAAGAGGTCAATGATTTTAGAAGAGAATTGAAAAACATTTATAATGACTGGTACGAAGTCTTATCACGGCCTCTGATCTCGAATAAATTAAACCAATGGTGAGACACGTGTGTGTGTGTGTGTGTGTATATATATATGTGTGTGTGTGTATATATATATATATATATATATATATATATATATATATATATATATATATATGTGTATGTGTGTGTGTGTGTGTGTGTATATATATATATATATATATATATATATATATATATATATATATATATATATATATATATATATATATATATATATATATGTATGTGTGTGTGTGTGTGTGTGTGCATGTGTGTGTGTATATATATGTGTGTGTGTGTGTGTGTGTGTGTGTGTGTGTGTGTGTCTGTGTGTGTGTGTGTCTCTCTCCCTGTCTGTCTCTTTGTATCTCTCTCTGTCTGTCTTTCTACCTACCTCTCTCTGTCTGTCTCTCCATCTATACCCTTGACTCATTTTTTTTTTTATAGCTCGATCAGACAACATCAGCTGTTGAAGCAATTTGGTACAACACATGATTTTCTGGAGGTAAATGTTTCTGAATTATTATTTAGTTATTCTTTTATTAATATCACTCTCTCTATGGAATGTCGTCTTATGTTGGTTGCATCATTAGTTTGGACGCGGTTTTACCAGTACACTGGAATTCATTTTATTAGCCTTGGAAGGATGACAGGCTGAGTCGGCCTCCTGGTGTGTTAATTCAGTGGTCAACGAGGCTTGAACTTAGAACCAACACCAGGCTTACTCATATTACCATGTAATTATCTTTATAAAACCTAAT
The DNA here is from genome assembly GCF_056783735.1 of Eptatretus burgeri. NCBI lineage: Eukaryota > Metazoa > Chordata > Myxini > Myxiniformes > Myxinidae > Eptatretus > Eptatretus burgeri. The sequence goes on from NC_140961.1 coordinate 22,910,043, forward strand.
TATTATCCACTTTTTGTTTCAAAACAGAATATGGTGTTTGAGTTTCGAAATCACAAGACATCTGAAGAAGATTGCTGGGAAAGATTATACATTCTCGCAAATGAATATTTAATATTTGCAATTTTGATTAATTATATTTGTTTTGTTTAATTACTTGATTTTAAATTTCAAAAAAAGGATGAAGACATGAAGGAAAGGGAGGGGTGGGGTGGGGGGGGGTAGGTGCGCTCCCCCAACGACTCATCACCCCCTCATCCCACCCCTCCCCTCCCCATGTGTGTGTGTGGGGAAGGGTGGGGGTGGGATGAGGGAGGTGGTGGGTCAAAGGTGGGGACGCACAGGGGGGATGAGGGGGGTGGGGCTTGTGTGGGTGGGGCTTATGTGGGCGGGGCTTGAGGGCGGGGCTTGTGTGGGTGGGGTTTATGTGGGCGGGGCTTGTGTGGGTGGGGTTTATGTGGGCGGGGTGTGTGTGGGCGGGGCTTGTGGGAGGGCGTTTATGTGGGTGGGCTTCGGTGGGGTTTATGTGGGTGGGGCTTCGGTGGGGTTTATGTGGGTGGAGCTTGTGCGGGCAGGGTTTATGTGGACAGCGTCTATGCGGGCAGGGTTTATGTGGGTGGAGCTTGTGTGGGAGGTGTCTATGTGGGCAGGGTTTATGTGGGCGGGGCTTCGGTGGGGCTTATGTGGGAGGGGTGAATGTGGATGAGGCTTATGTGGATGAGGTTTGTGTGGATAAATGGATGGGTGGATGGGTGGATGAGTGGAGCTTGTGTGGATGGGTGGATATTTTTTTAATTAAATAAACATGTTGTGTGTGGGGAACTAATTAACTAATCACTAATTATGTGAATATGGGTGGAGCTTGTGTGGGGTTTGTGTGTGTGGAGCTTGTGTGGAGCTTGTGGGGGGTTTGTGTGTGGTGGGGTTTGTGTGGGGTTTGTGTGGGGTGGGGTTTGTGTGGGTGGAGTCAAAAAGGGGCGGAGTCAAAAAATTTCAATTTATCTTTGTCTTTTGTAACTCCTGTGAATAAAATGAACCTAAAATCTCTTCCCCTTCCAAATCATATATCTTATAAGTCCAAGGAACCGTATCTATTACATCAACAATTTTAAAAAGTTCGTTTGTCCATCTTTTAATATAACCTTTTTCAAAATGAGATTTCCACCTATATATTCTTACGATATCACCAACTTTGAACTTAGGTTTTCTGACATTAATCTCTTTTTCATATTTTAATTTTGTAAATGTTTCTGATGGTTTCATGTTTGTTGACGTGTGAATCGTGTCATTATACTTATCCACAATATCCTGAATAAAAGATGACCATTGTTGTGAACCGAGTTGTGTGAATTTTTTATATAGTCTCTCTTTTAAGGTACGATTAAAATGTTCAACAACTGCCTTCCCTTCATTAAAGGTACTGTATAATGTAATACTATTATTTTTTAGAAAATTCATAAATGTCTTGTTATAAAACTCTCTACCCTCATCAGTCCACAATTTTTTAGGTTTTCTCTTACTTTTATTAAATATCTGTTGAAAGGCTAACATAAGAGTATTACCTGTTTTGTTTTTTAATGGTACAACCCATGCGTATCTACTCCTCAAATCAATAACGGTTAAAGCATACTTGTACCCCTTATCATTATTGAGTTCAATCAAATCAGCAGACCAGATATAATCTACTTCCTTGGAATAAACTTTCCTTCTCTGAAACTTTGTGAATATTGGTTTATGTAATTCATCAGCTAATTGCTCTTCAGTCTTAATGACATCATTAGAGTCTATAAGTTTTTTGAATTTCCAAGTCCAAGTTTCAATTTAGCACTGATCATCTTCTTCACAATGAACCGATCAACTTTTTCTCTCAAGGTTGGATTTTGTATCAGAGACAAATTATACAACATTTCTCTATCGGCTTCATGCTTTTCTTCCAACGTTGTGGTATTCCCATAATCAATATCGTGTCTCATGCACACTTCATCAACTCTATTGATGGGTTTACTCCAGGATTTTGGATTGTCTGCCTCATCTAATCTTTTATCCAAGTTTGTGCCTGGACCACAGAAAGAATACCCTGGAAGATGTAATTCCCCTGGTATTCCAGTAGTTGTAAATTTACTTCCTGATAAAAACTTTTGTATATCTCCTCCTCATTTGTGTTTGGAGATAAATTGATTTTTTTTTGAACCACACACCGAACATATACCTTTTTGTATAACCCTGTTATTTTTACTTTTAAGATATGAAATATTTTTAGTATTAGTTTTCTTTTTACATTTGAGACAATAACTCATTTATTTATGTGAAAAATTCCTGCAGAGTGCAAAAACCTTTTTAGTTTCCAACATGCACATTTGAATCTTAATTTTTAAAACATAAAGAATCCTTAGAAATGCCTTCACTCTCTCCTCCATTTATTTAAGAAAAAAAATAAAAATGAAAAACTTGAATTAAAATGAATAGCTTGTCGATGTCAATATTCTTGCCGAAAGTATTGCAAATAGACTTGTCAATTCTTTGTTTTCCTCCTCGGTGGGTTGAGTTATTTTCTGTAATACCACCAATCTTTTTTTAATCTCACTGGTTTCCATATTTTGATATTTATTTTGTCTCGCTCTTTCCTCCCTCTCCTTCTCTCTCTTCTCTCTCTTCTCCTTTTCCTCCTTCTCTCTCTTCTCCTTTTCCTCCTCTTCCCTCTCTTCTTCAACTCCTTCCTCATCCCTTATTATCCTTGAATCACTTTCACCCCATAGAATATCATACATATATTCATCAGGATTTCTTGTTATTCCTGTATCCAAAATAATTTTTTTTACAACAGGAAACCAATAAAATTTCTTTTGAATTTCTAAAAGAGCCTTACCTTTTCTTAACTTTATAATTTTTTCATTATTTAACATTCTCATTAAATCTAAAGTTGTCTGTTTATCAACATCAGCATAATGCCAATCTTTTATTGAAAACACCTCATTCTTATGTTGTAGAACATATTTATTAAAATACCGAATACCCTTTTCTTGAAGGTATGCTTGGACACAGAAATGATAATTTTCTTGAAGCATTCTTTCCAGCATTTATGTATTAGAAATATATGTTAGAATAATATTATGGCACGAAACACCTCCCCATCTTCCCATAGTTAAATCATTTTGTATTTCCTTACTTATTATATATAATCCTGTTTTTTCTGTTTTCATGATATAAACAAGGGCAAAACCATTATTATATTTACCCTTATTAAATTCTTTTATTTGTTGTTTACTAATCGTGGCCCCACAAAACTCATTCTCGATACCAAGTGGATAATATTCTTCCTTACGAGACTGATTTAATTGTTCCAGGTCTTCGAGGTTAATTTTAAATGACCAATTATACCCTAAATCATTCATATCATACCCCCATTGTTCTATTCTCAAACAAACAATATGCCCTTCTTTATAAAAAATTATTTTAATTCGAACTGTGAATTCTGTATGACCTGGAGATAATATCAACACTTCTGTATCTTTGGAATACACGGCCGTTTTATTTAAGGATATATATTGTGATAAATCGCTTAATCTCACCAAGTCATTCGCATCAGTCGGGCTTGGATAATTTTTTAATTTATAAGCATTTTTCATGTTAATATTTTTGGTTATATTATATTTATGTCGTTCAGCCTGTGCCTTTGTGTAATAATTTGATAAATCAATATCCAGTTCTTGAGATACACCAAAGATAGAACCATCTTTACCAACATAAGTCATTTATATTAGATTAAAAATAATATCATAATTTTTTTTATTTTTGTTGAGTTGAAATAACACATATAGACATAATTGACCATAACACTTAGAATTTAATTCTTGGACTTGAAATGTTTGATAAACACCATTCTGTAAGAATTTTATGACTTCAACAGGTGGTGGAAGACCAAAACTATCAAAATAATATTTGTCTTGACTATTAAAATACAAACCCAATGAGAACCGTTCCCATTATTATCTTCTAAGTTCATAATAATATTCTTTGTATGTTTTGGCACATTTCTTAATCCATCTCTCATACAAATAACCACATTATGAATTTTTAATTTCTTACAATATTTGACAAGTTGTAAATTTGATGTTGTATTCTTTCCAAATTCTTTAAACTACTCATCAATGCTCATTTATTTATTAGAAAGATATAATCCATTACCCCTTTTCGTTAATTTTACATCTGCTTGTGCTATAGAAGAAAGCATATCTCCAACTAACAATCTCGCTTTATCAGGCAGACCTTCAAGTTTTTCAGCAAAATCTACAATTACACCACTTCCACTAATTTGTTTCTCCAACTCTTTGTTATGTCTTTCCAATTCTTTTTGAGCCTGGAGTTGAGCCTTCCTTTCGTTGGCAGTTTTCACCGCTGTTGAAATACCACCCGTCAATGCTCCAACCGCACTTAAACCAGCAAATAAAGGAATTAGAAATGGGAGAAATCCTCCACTCATCTCTCTTATTGAATATTTTTTCAACATTGGCTTTGTCATTTTAATTTTAAGTGAGCCAGTGTCATTCAAGATTTTAACCTGTTCTCTTGTGAGCAAAACATCAATTCTTACTGCTCCTTTTCTCTGAATTGTATTAACGTTAATCGTACAAGGCTTTTGATTTTGAACACAAGATGATAGTTTATGAAGATTGATTTGATTAACATATACCCCAGTTGGTACTTTGCCACTCATTTATTTAACAAAAAATTATGTGAGACTAATCATCACACCATTATCTGTATTAATCTGCAATTCTATTTCTTCCAAAAGCAAATAATATGTATCAACTTCTTCACTCTCTCCTCTTTCAATGTATAGGGAAGTATCCACTCGATTAGACTTTATAGTTTCCTTTTGAGCGCTCAGGTCAAACGCATAGATTGTATACAAACTTTTAAATGCTGTCATATCCAAAATAGGTTCTTTATTTCCATTACTTTCACACACCTTTTGGTAAGACTTGTATGCTTCAGCAAAATCATTTTTTTCCCAATTAATTTCCAATCTATCTCGTGGATAAAATGTTCCATCTAGAGAAACGCGAAGTTGTTTCACCTTAGCATTATCACTCAATGCATTATTCTTATCAGTCGCAGTATCACCATCTGGCTTTTTAAAAATGATCCACAGATATCGTGGCTTTCCTTCCAGAACACCCAAATTCCACGTGTAAGTAGTTTGGTTGAGTTTAACGTGTTGACATCTTCTTTTGAGGTATGATACACTGAGTGGTTTCTTTGAGTTCAGTCTTCGATTCAACATCTCTTCTGTTTTAAGATTAGGAGTATATTCACTGATATACCAACTCATCTCCTCAATTACAAATTTATTCTGTTCACCAAAAGCACTACCAACACCAAAAAGCAATCTATTTTCATTATCATTCCTTTGTAGTTGAAATCTAACTTTAAGACCATACAGAACTTTATCATGATCACAAAATCCAAATATACATTTAAGAGGAACTGCCACAGTAAAACTATTTTCTGCTTTTGTATCATCATTATACATTCCTTTCCTTTGAGTATATCCAGGGTCTGTGTTTGTTCCCGTTGACATATCAGGAATAAAACCTTCGACAGACCCCTTTCCCATTCTATCATTGAATGTATAGAGTGTAAATTTCATCATTTCAGATACAGCAGAGACATAATCAACCGCTTCAACTTCTTGTGTTCCAATATACAAACGCACACTATCAAACATTTTCCAGAAGAAATCATTTACAAGTGTAGCGTTTGTGTTATTCCCAGCTTTAGTGAATTTAAATTTACACAACAAGAAACTTTCGGAGAGATTCAAATAGGTTTGTTGATTATTTAATTCAAAACTTTTTGTACCATTCGTATTCCAGTCTGTTCTAGTTATTGCATTTACCTTGAAGTAATCTTCTTTTTTAGTGGAGTTTGAGATAATAATAGTATCATCCAAATCATAGATACTATCAATTGCTTCCATACTTGTATTTATTTAGGAAAAAAAGATGTTAAAACTTTTGAAACCCTGATCCAAGTATTTGAATTATTTTCTGTCGTTCTTGGGGGGACAACTGGGGGGACACAGGGAGATAAACCAAATTTTTGGGTTCCATATTGAATTTATAACCAATTGGGGTTGAGTATGCACTGAATGAAAATATTGCATTTGTTTTTTTTCCATCATTATAAGCACCATCAATCAAATCACAGTGAATTAACACCGAATTTATTCCTGAGGATATTTGAATGACATTATCACTGTAAAACGTCCCATTCGTTTCAATCTTTTTTGAGGAGAAACCCAATAACTCTCTAAATGAATTATCAATTGTGAAATCAACCTTGTAGTTATTTTTAACTTTAATCGTTGATTTTGAAGTATGTTTTTGAATGTCTATAACAATATTTTTTGGTTCATCACCCTGTTCTTTCATAAGACGAGCAATTTCGGAAGATATTTGAGAAATCTCATATGCTCCGGGTGAGACTGTTATCGTTTTGTATCCACTTCCAGGATTATAACTAAACCTGTCATTTTTATCAGTTATATTAAATAAGGTATTATAAGTTTCCATGGACAATAAAGATGCCTCATATTCTTTTGTTGGGTCAAGTTGTAGTGGGTATGGGAATGAAGATGTGTGGTCGCTTGTTGTGAAATTAAAACTCAGGATTGTGCTTCTCATCTTATTTAATATGAGATAAAATGTCTTTATATTGAGATTTATTAATTATTTTCATGTTCATCAACTGATCTAAAATGGCTGATGCTTCATTAAAACAATTGTTATTTCCAGCCTTCTTACTACCTAATAACAATAACAGTCTATTAACTAATTGCGATGGGTCATTTGGAAGAAAACTAATACCTGAACCAAGGATACTTAAAGCCTGAATAATGTGTTTCTCCTTCTCATTTTTCCTACTTTTACAAGAAATACTAACCCTATAATTTAGAGTGTTCAGCAGATCAATATATACTCTATCATCATTATTTTTCATATCCAATGGTTTATCAATATACTTTGATTCATCCCTCACAGTTGAACCTTGTCTTCCATCTTTTGTGAGAAGAAACATTAATCTCGGAGTTAGTTTAACAGGGGGTTGAGCAGAACCCAAGAACCTTAATTCATCATTAAATATCAATACCTTTTCTTGAACAAGATGAAATATTGCTGATTGTTCTGTTGGAATGAGTCCTGCTTGGTTTTTGAATCCGCTGAATATTCATTGTTTTGAAGAGCATTCACAATATAATCAGGGGGTCGATTAATCTCTTCCAGTTGTTGAAATAAACCTTCATCATCATATACCTTTAATTCTCCTAAATGCTCTAATTCTTCCTCCATCATTGGATCAAAATCTTTTGACATTTGAAGTTTTTTAGGAGTATATTCTACTGTGGGAACTGTGGAAACATCTTTCATTTTTTCTTGGGAAGTTTTTAAAAGTGGTTTAAAAAATTTCTCTTGTTTTCTTTCAAATGCTTCTTCGCCCGTTAGTTTCTGTCTGCATTTCTTCTTTATGTCTTCCTGCTGTTTTACAACTTTTGAAACCAACTCTTGATGTTCCTTAAATCTTCTTGCTCTTTCTTTTGCATCCATTTATTTATTGTAAAATATCATTTAATGAATTGTAAAGATCAACAGGGAAATTTTCCTTTTCTTCATCATTCAAGTAGATGTGTTCAAATAAATCCTTTTCTTTAAATATTTCATCAAATTCTTTATTAACATTAATGCGAGTTGTAATTTCTTCTTCACTAATACTTGCATCTCTGCTTTTCATACGTTTGCGTTTTTTTTTTTTTTTTTTTTTTTTTTTTTTTTATACCTTGGTCGAGGCTCGTATGAGAGCTAACACACAACTCACAGCAAGGAGGCATGAGACAAGAGGGGCGGGAGTGGAAGGGACAAAACATTGGGGAACAGACACAGGTGAACTGTGGAAGGGAGAGGGATGGGGATGGGACGGGGAACATGGCGAGGGGAAGATGGACATTAAAGGGACTTTCAGGAAGGAAAGCAGGAGAATTGAAGGAAGTGGGCTTGGGTGGATTATCGGGGGTAGAAAAGATCGAGGATTTGGATGGGGGAAGATAAGAGGTGGTGGTGAACAGCTGTTTTGAAAGCCTGAAGGGAAGAATGGGAAAGAATAGAGTGAGGAAGTTTATTCCAAAGGCGAGAAAAAGAGGAATGAAAGAGTGAAGATGAGCAGTGATTCGTGATTTTGGTAGTTTTACCAGAAGGGGGTTGTTGGCGGACCTTGAGCGCCCTGTGGAAATGTGGTTGGGACAAATCGCAGAGAGAGCAGGGGGGCAAGGCTGGAGAGGAGTCGGTAGAAGACAGAAAGACCACCGACCAACCTGCGGTGATTGAGTGAGAGGCCCAAAGACTCAGCTTCATTGCGGGAGATGCCAATGATCTTAAAAGCCCTGGTTTCGACAGCGTGAAGTCGAGAAAGGTGGGAGGCAGGAGCACCAGCCCAGAGGGGAGAGCAGTACTCCATCAGGCTACGGACAAAAGCTTTGTAAGTGGTCAGGAGCTCAAGAGGGCCGAGGAAGGACTTTGCACGACGGAGGATTCCCAGTCGGCGACTGGCTTTTGAGGCAAGGTTGGAAATGTGACTTTCCCAGGAAAGGTCATGGCAGATAGTGAGACCCAGAAGCTTGAAAGAAAAGACTTCTTCCAGAGGATTGTTGAGAAAGTGGATGGGGGGTTTTGTAAACGGTCCTTTCGAAGAGACATAGTGAGAGTGTGAGATTTGTCTGGATTGAAAGACATGTTCCACGTGTTGGACCAGTTTGTGATTTTATCCAGATCTGCAGTGAGCGAAGAAGCTGCTGCTTGCCGGTCTGAGGGATGACAGATGGTACGGCAGAGGGTTGAGTCATCGGCAAAGAGAAATAGAGGATTTTCCAGAGAGTCCGAGAGATCATTGATGAAAACCAGAAAAAGAACAGGGCCCAGAACGCTACCTTGAGGAACTCCAGCCTGCACAGGAAGAGGGGATGAAAGAACTCCATTTAGGGCCACACGTTGACTGCGACAGGAGAGGAAGTCTGCGAGCCATGAGTGGAGATGGCCTTGAATACCATGGGAAGAGAGTTTGGTGAGTAGGGCAGGGTGCCAGACTGTGTCAAAAGCACGTGATATGTCCAGGGATACGGCTCGGATTTCCTGTCTGGCATTGAGGACCTCCATCCATTGATGGGAGAGCAGTAGCAGCATATCTAGGGTAGAGTGACCTGGTCTGAAACCAAATTGATGATTGGAAATCAAGCCATTGGAGAAGAGGAAGGATTTCATGTCTGAAGCGATGATGGATTCCATAACCTTGCTGATGATTGGGAGAAGGCTGATTGGTCTATAGTTACAGGGATCTGTTTTTGCACCTTTTTTATGCAGGGCAGTGATGTTAGCAGATTTCCAAGCAGATGGCAGATGACCTTGGGAAAATGAGAGGGTGAATAGAACAGAGAGAGGGTGAGCAAGAGCAGAAGAGCAGGCTTTGAGGACACGTGGGCTGATGCCGTCTGGACCGGTTGCAGAATCTGACTCGAGGTTTGAAAGCAAGCTCTCCACCTTGTCAGGAGAAAAGGATACAGAGTCCAGGGACAATTGGGTGCGACTGGGTAAAGTGGGTAGAGATAGTGATGGGTTTGGGACACAAGATTTAGCTGCAAACACCGAGTTTAGACATTCAGCTTTATCACGTGTGGAATCAGCAGTGCGGCCATTTGAGGTAAGGGAGGGGATGGAGGGGGAACATACACCAGAAACAGATTTGATTAAACGCCACCAGGATTTTGAGGAGGGAGAGAGGTTTGAGAGTTCAGACTTGAGATGAGAAAGATGTTGTTTTCTGGCTCTCCTGAGGGTAGCTACACACTTGTTCCGAGCTTTGTGGAAAGAACTGAGATTGCCCTCAGTTGGGTTTGCTTTCCATGAGGCAAAGGCAAGTTGTTTCAGGACAACTGCCTCGCCACAAGCTTCAGTAAACCAAGGGCGGGAGGAAGGGTAAGACAACTGAACACGAGAGGGGATAAATCTGTGCATGAGGGAGAGCAAGTTTCTTTGAAAGAATTCCCAGGATGAGTTGATGTTTGAGAAAGTAGTGATAGGAGACCAGTCTGTAAGTTTGATGGCTGCTCGGAGACCCTGCCAGTCGGCTTGAGTGAAATGCCAGACTCGACGGCGGTGAGGTGGTTCTCTGATAACAGCCAGAGAGATGTCCACTTTAATAAGGACGTGGTCAGAAGAACCAATTGGAGCGAAGGAAGAGCAGCAGATATTGTCAGGGAAAGTTTCTTCCGTTGCGTTGAGTTTCTTCATCAACATCAAAACCGAATGATAAAATCTTCACTCCGCTCAGATGTTTAATAATTTGTCTCGTTCCTTCTGGATTAGTTTCTAATATCCCAAGACCATCAGATTTTAGTTTCCTTAACTCACTCTTACAATGTGAATATTTTGTTGTACCAAGAGAAACCTCCTCAAATATTTGACCTTCATTCCTCAATCGCATATGTTCCTCCACTGAAATATAGTGATAATCTTCACCTTTTACTTCTCCAGGTCTTATTGCTCTAGTTGTTGTTGATACAATGCGTATCACAGGGTGTTTTTTAAGTAAATTTACAATATTCTCATTTGTACTACACAAGAACCTTGATTTATGAAAGTTTTTTCCAGAAGCAGATTTACCCACAAGATTTATAATAATAGTTGTCATTTATATATGTAATTGTTTATAAAACAAAAAATATATCCCTTAATATCTCATCTTGTTTCACAACAATATATTTATATTTTTCAGTCGTGTGCTTCATGTAATCCTCAAATTTCTTTTTACTACATAATGTAGAACAATTATCTCTCCAAAAATTATTGATATCTATTGAATTTAACTTGAATAAAATAAAAGTATTAGCATTGTTTCTGATGGAACGACGAGGAAGTTGAAAGTACGATTGACTAAGATAAATACAATTACAAGAAGAATGTCTCCCTCTTGTGTAGTAGCTGTCCATTACCGTTTGGTTTCTCTCATTAACACAATCATCAAAGATAACGAGGTTCTTTTTTGATTTATCCAAATCTTGGGGAGACGGTATATCATCCGTATTATCACTAAGAATACAAGTTATAGGATTTGATTTCTTTTTACATCTCTGTGTATCACAAAATAGTTGAATTATATCTTCAATGTTATAATCATTTAGGTTTTTTTGACGTTTAAATAAACCGATTATATCTTCTTTTTGAAGACCAGCATTAAAACCTTGTGAGAGTAGTTGATACTCTGGTTGAAAACTCGACTTTGTGAAAATTATTAAATAATCATAATCTAAAAAGTTGGGAGTGAGGAGCATCTTTAAAAGTAAGCAGGTTTTTCCACATCCACTTGAACCAACTATGAGACATCTTAATGAATTTGGGAGATTTTTATGGTTGTTAAATTTTATCTTATTTTCCCAAATGGGTAAAAAATCATTCATTTATATATTTGGAAAACAGGTTATTTAATTTATTATTGGCTTTTTTAGAAACTCTATATTTTATCCTAAGTTCAGGTTTAATTCCAAGATAATCCATTATTTTAATTATACAATATCTTGTGTTGATATTTCCCTGAAAATTACATCCATGAATAATATATAACAACAATCCTTTGAACATTTCTCTTATATGTTCAGTTTCTTCCCTTGTAAGGAAAGGTGTGTTATCACCCTCATACTTTACATTCATTTCTCTAATCAATCTTGAAAAGTAATTCATTTTTGGTGTAAATCTAAAAGAATTATTTTCCTTTTTATATTTTTTATTATCATTAATTAGAAGATAATCACAGAATATACATTGTTTATAGGCTCTTGACTCTGTGTTTAATCCCCGTCTTTCACACGCAGGACAATTCTCAAATTTGTCATATGGAGAATCAGGAAAGTCTAGCATATTTATAAAGTAAAACTTTACTCAAACTGAAATTCATCTATACTTTCAGTTGTATATTGACTCATATTTAATAATATTACCATCGATATCAATATACTTTTTTTCATTACCAGATTCAACGACAACATTTTTTATATTAAAGGTAACTTTAAAATGATCGTTAACTACTATTGAACGAAATGTCATTTCACCTGATGTATTAACATCCTTTATTTCATCAGGATTTACATCTTTAGGGTTGTTGAAAAAAATACAAATTTCTCCTTGCATATTACAGATGGTCTTATCTTTTCTTTCTAAAGCTTCATCCATAAGGTTTTTCTTTTTTGATACTTTTACTTGTTTCATTGCTTTTTCTAGTTTTGAATATATTACCAGAAGGAGAGGAGAAACTTTAGTTAGAGATACTTTAATTGATGTTCTACCAGGTATACTAAAAGCCCTTCCACTGAAGGAAATTGAAGAACTCATATTATTTCTATAATTGTTTTTATCCAATAGTTGTTATATTTATCTTTGTTCAATTTTACATCCTTGACATATTTCTCAGTATCTTTAACAAATGAAGAGATTGATTGAAACTTGTCTTTTGTGTCTTGAAACATTGTATTTATTAAGTGAAAAAAGTTGGAGGATAAAATGGTTTTAAGCACAGATTCACCTGTAAAATAAACGAAATTTTCATCAAGAAAATTTTAGTTTAAGCAAAGATTTATTATATAAATATGGTGAATACAACATACTGCGATGTTTGTAATCACAAATATAAACATTATAGAAAACACCTCCGAACCAACAAACACACATTTAATCTATTTCATAAAATATCTCTTGAGTTGGAAAGAAAACATTGTGATATCTGCTCAAAGGATGTTTTGAAGAGTAGTTATAATAGACATCTTCAATCACAAAAACACAAGAAAAATGAGTTTAAAGTAAAGGGAGACTATAATATTGAAAACACTGATGGGGCATTTAAAGGGCATATAAAAATAAGGATTTTTCAATTTGGAGAACCCGGTCCATCATCAATAGCTGAATCAATTGAAATAGTGAAACCTGATGTTGAAAAGTTATTAAAAAGACATTAAAAGAAATGAAAACTTTAAAGTTTTATATGGGAGTGAAAATGAATATGAAAAGACAAGATGAAGAACAAACTCCTTATATGAGAACAGATCTTCATTTTATAACATCATTTCAAGATTTTTTGAATAGTGGGGTTTATGAAGAACTATCAAAACAAGAGGAGGATGTTGATAATACAGTGGTAGGAAGTGGATTCAATATTTTAAAAATCATCTTTTTAGATATACACATTCTAAAATCAAACCCTCTTAAAGCTTCTTCTTATATTGAATTACCAAAAGAAATAAAACTAAAGAAGGCAGTTGTTAATATTAAGAACAATGATAATAAATGTTTTCTCTGGTCTGTTCTTGCTCACTTTAATCCACCAAAATGTAATTCAGAAAGAGTAAAACAATATATGAAATATGAGAACACCTTGGACATTAAAGATTTTAAATTCCCAATGCCACTAACAGATATTCCTAAATTTGAGAAAAAGAATAATCTTTCTATTAATGTATATGGATTAACGGATACAAACAAAGTTCAAATATTAAAAATTTCAAACAACTATAAAAATGAAGAAACACACATTGATCTTTTATATTTTAGTGTTGGAAATAATTCACATTACACATACATCAATAATTTATCAAGATTAATCGCTTCTCAGGTATTCAGAACAGCAAACAAAATATGTCCTTGTAAGCGATGTCTTAATTCATTTCATACAAAAGAACGATTAGAACAACATTCAAAATATTGTAGTAATCATAAATCAGCTGTAATTACAATGCCTAAACCTGGTGAAAAGATTTCTTTTGAAGATTATAATAAATCTATCATGCACCCATTTGTGATATACGCTGATTTTGAATGTATCCTTAAAAAGATAAATACTGCTTCTCCTAATCCAAAAGAATCATATACAAATAAATATCAAAAACATATTCCTTGTGGTTTCTCTTATTATATCAAATCATCTGTTGGAGAAAAGTATAACAAACTTGAACATTATAGTGGAAAAAAAGCTTCACAAGAGTTTGTAAAACGATTAGAAAAGGATTGTATAAGACTCACTAAATTAATGAAAGAAACAAATGAACCGATGAAATTAACTCAAGAAGAAAAATTAGAATTTAGAAAGAACAATATCTGTCATATTGGTGAGGGGGAAATTAAGGAGTCTAAAGTTAGGGATCATTGTCATCTTACTGGTAAATATAGATCCCGCTCATTCCTGTTGTAATCTTAATTATAAATTACCTTCTTTTATTCCAGTCTTTCTTCACAACAGCGCCAACTATGATACACATCTATTTATAAATGAACTTTCAAAAACACCAGGGAATATTTCTGCCATAACAAATACAAGTCAAAAGTATATTTCATTTACAAAAATGATATTCACAAAACCTTTAACTCGTATTAGGTTTCTAGATTCTTACAAGTTTATGGGAACACCACTAGCCTACCTCGCATCAAATCTAAACTCCACGGACTCTTTTCCAAATCTTAATTCATTCTTTCCAAAAGAGGAAATTCTCACTAAAGAGGAAATTCAGATTAAAGAGAGAATTCAAAGTAAAGAGGAAACTCTAATTAATGAGGAAATTAATGAAGAAATTCTAACTGAAGATGAAATTCTAATTATAAAGAAAATTCGAACAATGAATGAAATTCTAACTTAAGAGGAAATTCAGATTAAAGATGAAATTCTGATTAAAGAAGGAATTCTTACGAGAGAGGAAATTCAAACAAGGAATGAAATTCAAAGTAAAGAGAAAATTCTTACAAGTAAGGGAATTTATCCTTATGATTATATGGATTCATTTATGAGATTTAAAGAAACACAACTTCCTTCAAAAGAAAGTTTCTATAATAACCTTTATGAAGAAGAGATAAGTGATAAGGAATATAAACACGCACAAGAAATATGGAAAATATTTAAGATAAAGAACCTTGGAGAATATCATGATTTATATCTAAAAACAGATGTTTTATTGTTCGCTGATGTGTTTGAAGCTTTTAGATCACTCTGTCATAATAAAAATTGTTATGGATTAGATCCTGCCCACTATTTCACAGCTCCTGGTTTAGCTTGGAGAGCAATGTTGAAAATGACAAAACAAGATATAGATTTAATCAGTGATGTTGATATGCTTTTGATGATTGAGAAGTCCAAGAGAGGTGGAATACCACAAGTATGTTCAAAAAGATATGCGAAAGCAAATAATAAATATCTTCCAAATTATGATAGTGAAAAAGATAGTAATTATTTGATGTATTTTGATGCTAATAATTTGTATGGATGGGCAATGTCTCAATCTCTGCCTTATGGTAAATTAGAGTGGGTGGAAGAAAAGGATTATGAAAAGGCTTTGATGAATATTGTTATTTCTTCTCAAGAGGAATTGAATGACGAAGAAGAAGGTTATTATTTTGAAGTTGATTTGAGGTACCCGAGTGATCTTCATAATAAGCATAAAGACCTCCCTTTTGCATGTGAGAAAGAAACCCCAAAGAAAGAATGGTTCAGTGATTATCATAAAAGTTTTAATATTAAAGGTAA
>NC_140961.1:22935642-23000642 GCF_056783735.1 Eptatretus burgeri
TCCTCCACCACCACCCTCCTCCTCCTCCACCACCACCCTCCCTCCTCCACCACCACCCTCCTCTTCCACTACCCTCCTCCTCCACCACCCTCCTCCTCCACCCTCCACCACCACCCTCCTCCTCCACCACCACCCTCCTCCTCCTCCACCACCACCCTCCTCCTCCTCCACCACCACCCTCCTCCTCCTCCTCCTCCTCCACCACCACCCTCCTCCTCCTCCTCCTCCTCCACCACCACCCTCCTCCTCCTCCTCCACCACCACCCTCCTCCTCCACCACCACCCTCCTCCTCCTCCTCCTCCACCACCACCACCCTCCTCCTCCTCCTCCTCCTCCTCCTCCACCACCACCCTCCTCCTCCTCCACCACCACCCTCCTCCTCCTCCTCCTCCACCACCCTCCTCCTCCTCCTCCACAACCCTCCTCCTCCACCACCACCCTCCTCTTCCACTACCATCCACCTCCACCCTCCTCCTCCACCCACCTCCACCCTCCCTCCTCCTCCACCCACCTCCACCCTCCCTCCTCCTCCACCCACCTCCACCCTCCCTCCTCCTCCTCCACCACCCTCCCTCCTCCTCCACCACCCTCCCTCCTCCTCCACCACCACCCTCCTCCTCCACCACCACCCTCCTCCTCCACCACCACCCTCCTCCTCCTCCACCACCCTCCTCCCCCTCCACCACCCTCCTCCTCCTCCTCCACCATCCTCCTCCTCCTCCACCACCCTCTTCCTCCTCCTCCTCCTCCTCCTCCTCCACCTCCTCCACCACCATCACCCTCCTCCTCCACCACCCACCTCCACCACAAGGCCGCACTTGAGGAATTATCTTACAGGATGCTCACCTCAGAGTCACGCAAAGATACCTGAGGATTTATCTTCACAAGGTGTTTCTAAAACCCCACCCGTAAGGGACAGTGTGTAATTGTGACAGGGTGTGTATATTACCAGTGGGGTACCTGTGGGAAACCCACGGGTGTAGACATGTATGACATGTTGGGCCGTCTCTCTTCATACCCGATGCTTCATTCACGAGAGGGAGGGAGGGAGGGAGGGTGAGAGGGTGTGAAGTGACTCACTTCTGCCTTAAGTTGATTGGAGGCAAGGGGGTCGAAAACCTGCCTTGACTGATTGACTTATGTCATGAACTTTTAGCTCACCTGGATTTTAGTCAGGTGAGCTTATGCGATCAAGCAGCATCCGAAAACACTTCAGTCATTATCGCTTGAACCAAACACACGATTTCGATGAAACCTGACCACAAGCTTCGTCACCCGTGATGGACCAAAGTGTATTGACCAACAGCTCGGTGGGTTCTTGATCCCATTAAGCTTTGTGGAAGTTTAACAAGGCCTTTGTTTACTCTTTTAATACCTTTTTTGGTTTGTCCTCACACGTGTGTTGTCTCTGCAGTTGTTGGGTCAGGCTTCCCACAACATGGCTGCTCAGGAAGATGCTTTGCAGCATTGTGAGGAGGTGAGGAGGACGGTGTGCAGGAATTGTGGTGCTAACTCGAAACCTGGACCTTTTGGAGTGTTGGGAAGGGGTGGGAGAGTGAATGTTTGTTTCTAAAGGAGGGATGTAAGGTTGTGTTGGGGGTGGTTGTTATGGAAGTGGTCCCGAGGGTTAAAAGGTGGCTTATTGGTTTATTAAATGTTGACATGTCCAAATGTTTAAATTATCCTTTTCGATGAAAGTACAGTCCTGAGGGGCTATCTACATATTACATATGAAATAACGGTGACAATTTGAGCCCACACCCCCATGCCCTCTGCGTATATGATCTCAACCGATGATCGTGGACGTTCGTTTACGGTAATAAGGATGTTACCATGACATGAAGGACACACGGGGAGGTGGTGGAGATAAGGAACACGACAGATTTCCTTTTGGGCACCCTTGAGACGAAATGTCCTTCCTGAGGACGACAACGTAAAATCGCTAATTTGCTCGTGTGTTTGCACTCGAACGATGAACTGATTGTCGGGATTGTTTCCACAGCACGTGGAGAAAATGCTCATCATGACGACACATCTTCAATACCAGTGAGTTTCGAACGGTTGTGGCAGTTGTTCTCACGGACCGAGCGAGCGGGTAACGGGTGCACACGTACGGAATGAATGTGTGCTCGACCGATGAGGTCGCACACACCTACACGTGTTACCGTGAACTGCTAATGAAGATGTAGCGGTTAAAAAAGGGACGATGGGAGAGAGAAGGTGAATGGTAAACGAAGTTGAGTGGCCACAGACTGGGGAGGGGTCGCTGATGGACACCAATACGCACAATACCGTTTGGTACGTGTAGACCAAAAGGCCAGCGATTCAGACATTAACAAGGCCTGAGCTTGTGCATGCAATTGAAGGACGATAACATGAGTATAGAAACGTCATTACCTTCAGTTATTTTTTTGTTTGGTTACCTTTTTTTTCCATTCCAGCTCCACTGGAAGTCCCAAATGTTAAGAACCAAGGTTTTCACATTCTGTACAGAAGTTTTGCCCATTGCCATCCTTGGCCTGTATGCCAGTCTGATGACTAATCAATTAATGTATTTAGACTGATATTCTCTCTCCCTCTCCCTCTCCCTCTCCCTATCCCTCTCCCCCCTCCCCGCTCATTTGTTTTTGGTACAGGCAGGGGGCCATTGAAAAGAAGTAAGTCTGATGTGAAATCCATGAATCTGCCACCTCGTTACGAGCTCTCATCGATCCATTCGAACTTTACCGGTGTGTTGATCTCTTTTACAGCGTTCGCCTGATTGAAGAGGTCATGGAGCAGCTGAGGCACCTCGTCAAGTGATCCTCCTTCATACTATTGATGGCGGTCGCTTCCCCTCGTTAAGGATTTTTTTTTTGATTTTGTGGAATTGCAAACGCTTTTGCAAGAGCTAAGCCAGCCGTCCATCCTCATGGAGTTGTCTTATGGACATTGCCAGTTTTTGTACGTACTTCCTGCTGGTGGGTTCGTGACAATCATGTCATTATCCTTCCCAGGTGTCGGGTGAATGGGTTTGGTGGTAGTAATGTAATGCCGAAGATGCAAGTTATAGTCCAGCACGGAGTGTGTAAAGGTCGAATCATGTTGTACTGTGTTGAGCACGAGTAATAAATACGTTAAGAGGTTAACATCGAGTCTGCTGCCGCCGCTGTATAACGATGTAACACACAAGAACGATGCAGAAAGGAAACCATTCGTTTATTTTACTTTTCTTAAACCGGTCCTGAAATTGCTGTTTAGTTTTTCATAAACTCATGGCAGCGACAAACAAGCATTAACTTTACTCACAATATCAGTGCTGGCCTTGGCCTCAGGAGTCTGGCCGAAGTGCACGCGACAGGATGAAGATCCCTGAGCTGTCAACAAAATTGTTAAGCTCATGGTTAAGGTATTGTTATGTGGAAAGGGGGGGAGCGGGGATCCATCGCTAGAATGTGTTAAATAATTGTACGGATCGTGTGTTCAAGTACGCTAGATTTCATCCTGTATTGGGGATTTGTCAGGGATAAGTGGAACGTAATTTGTGCATTCAAGGGACAGTGACCATCCTTTATAGAGCAGAATAGGATAAGGTTGTATGGTGTAAAACCTGTACAGGTGAGGCCAGGTGGAGGACTTGTGGCACAAGGTATTTAAATGGACAACATCTGGGCCGTTTGGCCTGAAGAAAACAGACCAAGGCGGTTGAAGTGAGCTGTGGAGTTCTGGTTGAGGACAGAAAACTCTTACAAGGGGCTGCCCCACCCACTGACAGCAGGTGGCCAATGAAACAGACCCGACCCGCCGTGCATGAAGCCGGTCCCAGAGGTGGTAAAAGCCATGGCCACGCATTCCCGCAAGTTTTATCATCGAAGACGTCTCTCGATCACTCTACTTTGTCGTGCTGGAGGGAAGGACCACCGTGCCACCCTGTGCCAGACCGAGGTACAATGTACATGCCCACGGTCGTCCTGGACCAATACCAGTTTGTGCCTGCACAAGTCCTCAGCTGCTCCCTTTGTATCTGGTATGAATCCAGTAGTTTGGCACCTTATTTGGGGTGTATTTTATTTTACATAAGTTTGAGTGTTTTCCTTCCTTCCATATTTGCATGTCGACCGCTTGGTTCATCCTGTCTATTTATTAGCTCCTCATCCCTATATTACATTTATAACAACACCGTTTATTTGCAAAAAATGTTTTCCCACCTTCCTGCCTTCACAAGCGATTGTAAATAATAATGATGAACGCAGTCAAGAGTAAATCTAAACATCGTTTCGGTCATTCACAGAGGTCTTTAGACCTCCAGCCCAGAATGTCTGCATGAGCTGGGCCTCTAATGTGACAGTGTTTAAATGAAAAAAACAGCTAATGGATACGGCTTCAGGCAAGATGTGAAGATAAGCAGCAGGTAGATGTATCATCATCATCAGTGTAGAGTGTAGACTGTCGAGTAAGGATTGGTTTACAGATTGTTGTCCTGTCTGTTGGGGAGCGCCAGCCTTTCCGCTATATTAACAGGTTCTATCAACTGGTTGATTGAGGTTGACAAAGGTGTGCTCACCACGACGAGAATCTAGGTGAATCTGAAGCATCGGACATTGACCCTTCGTCAATGCAAGAGAGGGTTAACACCCAAAAGTGAAGGTGGACAGAAGTTGTGTTTTCGCCCCGATCTGTCTCTCTGAACAGGATATCTCAAGTTGTGGAAGATCTGGATTCGAGGATTTCTAAAAGCGATTTTTAGCTCGCCTGTTCGAAGAACAGAGAGCTATAGCGATACCCCGGCGTGAGCGTGAAAATACCAAAGTTTTTGGGGTAAGTTATTTGTTCCTTTCTAATGTTTTTATCTACCACACTTTTTTATATGCCAAATATATATATATATATATATCGGGGCGTATTATGTGCCATCCGTCCGTGCGTCTGTCTGTCTGTCCGTCTGTTCCTGTCTGCACTCCAACTCCCAAAGTTTTAAACTTTCACGTTTCATATTTGGTACATAGGTACAGACTGTGGAGACGGTGTGGCGCGACATGTTCGTCATATAAAGTGGTTGCCATGGCAACCAGGATGCTGTTTTCCATGCGTTCCTGTCCGCACTCTAACTCCCAAAGTTTTCAACTTTCACGTTTCATATTTGGTACATAGGTACAAACTGTGGAGACGGTGTCTCGACATACGTTAGTCATCTAAAGTGGTTGCCATGGCAACCAGGATGGTGTTTTCCATCCGTTCCTGTCCGCACTAACACAAAGTTTTCAACTTTCACGTTTCATATTTGGTACATAGGTACAGACTGTGGAGACGGTGTCTCGACATACATTAGTCATCTAAAGTGGTTGCCATGGCAACCACGATGCTGTTTTCCATCCGTTCCTGTCCGCACTAACTCAAAGTTTTCAACTTTCACGTTTCATATTTGGTACATAGGCACAGACTGTGGAGACAGTGTCGCGACACGTTCGTCATCTAAAGGGGTTGCCATGGCAACCAGGGTGTTGTTTTGAATCCGTTCCTGTCCGCACTCTAACTCCCAAAGTTTTCAACTTTCACGGTTCCTATTTGGTACAGAGGTACAGACTGTGGAGATGGTGTGTCGGACATATGTTCGTCATCCAAAGTGGTTGCCATGGCAACCAGGATGTTGTTTTCAATCCGTTCCTGTCTGCACTCGAACACCCAAAGTTTTCAACTTTCACGTTTCATATTTGGTGCATAGGTACAAACTGTGGAGACGGTGTATCGTGACATACATTCGTCATCTAAAGTGGTTGCCATGGCAACCAGGATGGTGTTTTCCATCCGTTCCTGTCCGCACTCTAACTCCCAAAGTTTTCAACTTTCACGTTTCCTATTTGGTACATAGGTACAGACTGTGGAGACGGTGTGTCGTGACACGTTCGTCATCTAAAGTGGGTGCCATGGCAACCAGGATGCTGTTTTCCATCCGTTCCTGTCCGCACTCTAACTCCCAAAGTTTTCAACTTTCACATTTGGTACATAGGTACAGACTGTGGAGACGGTGTGTTGTGACGTATGTTCGTCATCTGAAGTGGTTGCCATGGCAACCAGGATGCTGTTGTCCATCCGTTCCTGTCCGCAATCGAACTCCCAAAGTTTTCAATTTTTAGGTTTCATAGGTACAGACTGTGAAGACGGTGTCTTGACATACGTTCGTCATCTAAAGTGGTTGCCATGGCAACCAGGATGCTGTTTTCCATCCGTTCCTGTCCGCACTCAAACTCCCAAAGTTTTCAACTTTTACGTTTCATATTTGGTGCATAGGTGCAGACTGTGGAGACGGTGTCTCGACATACGTTTGTCATCTAAAGTGGTTGCCATGGCAACCAGGATGCTGTTGTCCATCCGTTTCTGTCCGCAATCGAACTCCCAAAGTTTTCAACTTTTAGGTTTCATAGGTACAGACTGTGAAGACGGTGTCTTGACATACGTTCGTCATCTAAAGTGGTTGCCATGGCAACCAGGATGCTGTTTTCCATCCGTTCCTGTCCGCACTCAAACTCCCAAAGTTTTCAACTTTTACGTTTCATATTTGGTGCATAGGTACAGACTGTGGAGACGGTGTATTGTGGCATACGTTAGTCATCTAAAGTGGTTGCCATTGCAACTAGGATGCTGTTTTCCATCCGTTCCTGTCCGCACTAACTCAAAGTTTTCAACTTTCACGTTTCATATTTGGTACATAGGCACAGACTGTGGAGACAATGTGTCGCGACACATTCGTCATCAAAAGGGGTTGCCATGGCAACCAAGATGTTGTTTTGAATCCGTTCCTGTCCGCACTCTAGCTCCCAAAGTTTTCAACTTTCACGTTTCATATTTGGTACATAGGTACAGACTGTAAAGACGGTGTCTCGACATACGTTCGTCATCTAAAGTGGTTGCCATGGCAACCAGGATGCTGTTTTCCATGTGGTCGCACAATTCTGAATATACCTTCTTGTTCGGGTGTATTTGTGCTCACTTGCGGTCTTGTTTCTGATTACAATATGCAAATACATATCTTGCTGTAAAATTATTTGGATCAGACTTCACTGCAATGCTTTATAAAAAATATTAATTGTTCGACGAGTCTTTTAAAAACGATAAATGTACAAACAGGCAAGCATTGGGTGGCTTTGACACCAACTCTCTGGTTATACGCCCGATATATATATATATATATATATATATATATATATATATGTCTTCTTCTTCTTCTTTCGGCTGCTCCCGTGAGGGGTCGCCACAGCGGATCATCCAAATGATCCGCATAGTGATTTGGCACATGTTTTACACCGGATGCCCTTCCTGACGCAACCCTGGTTGCCTCCAACAACACAGGGATCTGGTACACCTATTTTAACTGGGGTATACACACCCGCCCAGTACACTGGTACTCATTTCGCCGACCTCGGAAGGATGACAGGCTGAGTAAACCCCCTGGTGTTATACGACTTGGTATATACATATATACACACATTACATACATACGTACATATATATATATATATATATATATATATATATATATATATATATATATATATATATATATATGTCTTCTTCTTCTTCTTCTTTCTCTTTCAGCTTGCTCCCGTTTGGGGTCGCCACAGCGGATCAACCGTCTCCATTTCGCTCTATCCTCCACATCTTCCATTGACACTCCAACCACCCGCATGTCCGCCCTCACCGCACCATGAACCTCTTCTTTGGCCTTCCTCTTCTCCTCCTGCCTGGCGGCTCCATCTTCAACATCCTTCTCCCGATATACTCCGTTTCCCTCCTGTGCACATGTCCAAACCATCTCAATCTCGCCTCTCTCACTTTGTCTCCAAACCGTCCTACCTGCGCTGTCCCTCTAATATACTCATTTCTTATCCTGTCCATCCTCGTCACTCCCAACGAGAATCGCAGCATCTTTAACTCTGCCACCTCCAGCTCCGCTTCCTGTCTTATTGTTAGCGCCATCGCCTCCAAACCATACAACATAGCTGGTCTCACTACCGTCTTGTATACTTTCCCCTTAACTCTTGCAGCTACCCTTCTGTCACAAATCACTCCTGCAACTCTTCTCCAACCACTCCATCCTGCCTGCACTCTCTTTTTCACTTCTCTCCCACACTCTCCGTTACATTGGACAGTTGATCCCAAGTATTTAAACCCATCCACCTTCCCCACCTCAACTCCTTGCAACTGCACCATACCACCACCCTCCCTCTCATTTACGCACATGTACTCCGTCTTACTCCTACTGACTAACATTCCCCTTCTCTCCAGTGCGTACCTCCACCTCTCAAGGCTCGATTCAGCCTGCTCCCTACTCTCCCTACAGATCATGATGTCATCCGCGAACATCATAGTCCATGGAGACTCCAGTCTGATCTCGTCCGTCAACCTGTCCATCACCATTGCAAACAGGAAAGGGCTCAGAGTCGATCCTTGGTGCAATCCCACTTTAACCTTAAACCGGTCCGTCATTCCGACCACACACCTCACCGCTGTCACACTGTCCTCATATATATCCTGCACGATCCTCACATACTTCTCCACCACTCCCGACTTCCTCATACAATACCACAACTCCTCTCTTGGCACCCCATCATAAGCTTTCTCTAAATCCACAAACACACAATGTAACTCCTTCTGGCCTTCCCTATACTTCTCCATCAACATTCTCAAAGCAAACATCGCATCAGTGGTGCTCTTTCCTGGCATAAACCCATATTGCTGCTCACAGATCGTCACCTCTCCTCTCAACCGAGCTTCCACTACTCTTTCCCACAACTTCATGGTGTGGCTTAACAACTTTATACCTCTGTAATTTCCACAGCTCTGCACATCACCCTTATTCTTGAAAATCGGAACCAGTACACTTAATCTCCACTCCTCCAGCATCCTCTCACTTTCCAAGACTTTATTAAACAATCTGGTTAACAACCCCACTGCCATCTCTCCTAAGCACTTCCATGCCTCCACTGGTATACCATCTGGGCCAACCGCCTTTCCATCTTCTTCATAGCAGTCCTCACTTCATCCTTACTGATCCACCCCACTTCCAGATTCACTATCTCCACCTCTTCCAACCTTCTCTCTCTCTCATTTTCTTCATTCATCAGCTCCTCAAAGTACTCCATCCACCTTCTCAACACACTCTCCTCGCTCGTCAGCACATTCCCATTTGCGTCCTTTATCACCCGAACCTGCAGCACATCCTTCCCAGCTCGGTCCCTCTGTCTTGCCAATCGGTATAAATCCTTTTCCCCTTCTTTTGTATCCAACTTCTCATACAGCTCGTCATATGCCTTTTCCTTGGCCTTTGCCACCTCTCTTTTTGCTTTTCGACGCCACTCCTTGTACTCCTGCCGACTTTCTTCATCTCTCTGACTATCCCACTTCTTTTTCGCCAACCCCTTCTTCCTTATACTTTCCTGTACTTCCTCATTCCACCACCAAGTCTCCTTATCTTCCTTCCTCTGTCCAGATGTCACACCAAGTACCTTCCTAGCTATCTCCCTCACAACTTCTGCTGTTGTTGCCCAATCATCCCACCCATCTTTACCACCATCCAACGCCTGTCTCACCTCCTCCGTGAATTTCACGCAACAGTCTTCCTCCTTCAGCTTCCACCATCTGGTCCTTGGTTCAGCCCTCACTCTCTTCCTCAACCTCACCTCTAAAGTCATCCTACAGACCACCAATCGATGCTGTCGAGCTACACACTCCCCTGCCACAACCTTAGGCCAAAAAAAAAAAAATGTTGCATTGGCGTAATGGGTCACTGAAAAATAGGGTAGGTCGGTCGGGATCTTTTTTTTTTTTTTTTTTTTTTTTTTTTCCTAATAAATCCCTCCCAAAATCTCCCCCGGCTCGAGTACCACCCTTTTTGTCGGCGGGTTCTGTCCGAAACACTTCCGGGTCTTTGCGATCGCGATCAACAAGATACTTGAAAACGATAGCAAAACAACAAAAATAGCAATAAAATATGGTCGGCAAAATTTTTCGATAGCAAAAAAACAAAAAAAAAACGTAGGGTCGGCGGAATTTTTAGGGTCGGGCGGGTTACGCCAATGCAACATTTTTTTTTTTTTGGCCTGACAGTCACTAATCTCTTTCAGGTTGCATCTCCTACTTAAGATGTAATCCACCTGTGTGCACTTTCCTCCACTCTTGTATGTCACCCTGTGTTCCTCCTCCTTCTTGAAATACGTATTTTCAACTGCCATTTCCATTCTTTTTGCAAACTCTACCACCATTTGTTCTTCCACATTTCTCTTGTTGAGACCTCGTCACTCCCCATCACCTCCTCATCCTCTTTATTCCCTTCCCCAACATGTCCATTGAAATCTGCTCCAATCACCACTCTTTCATCCTTGGATACACTCTCCACCACTTCATCTAACTCACTCCAGAAATCTTTATATTCCATCTCACACCCCATATGTGGGGCATATGCACTGATGACATTCATCATCACCCCTTCAATTTCCAACTTCACACTCATCACTCGGTCAGACACTCTCCTCACCTCCAATACCCTCTTGACATAATCTTCCTTCAGGATTACCCCAACACCATTTCTCCTCCCATCCACACCATGGTAGAACAGTTTGAAAAAACCTCCAATCCTCCAAGCCTTACTCCCCATCCACTTGGTCTCTTGTACACACAGTATGTCCACCTTTCTTCTCTCCATCATATCAGCCAACTCTCGCCCTTTGCCAGTCATCGTCCCAACATTCAGAGTTCCAACTCTCACCTCCACACTTCTACCCTTCCCCCTCTCCCACTGCCTCCGGACTCGCCTTCCCCGTCTCCTTCTCCTCTTTCGCCCAGCAGTAGCACAATTTCCACTGGTACCCTGCTGACCACCGGTGTCGTTGGTAACCCGGGCCTCGACCGATCCGGTATGGAAATTCGTTTTGTTGTCCGCATAATGATTTGGCATAGGTTTTTACGCCGGATGCCCTTCCTGACGCAACCCTGGTCGCCTCTTACGACACAGGGATATGGTACACCTATTCTAACCGGGGCATACACCGGGCCCAGTACAACTGGTACTCATTTCGCCGACCTCGGCAGGATGACAGGCTGAGTCAACCCCCTGGTGTTTTCGACTTGGTATATATATATATATATATATATAAAATGTTAATTCAGTGTCCCAACGGGGCTTGAACTCAGGACTTTTTGGGTCCCAAGCCACTGCCCTAACTACTGTGCCAACACCAGGCTTTATATATATAGATATATATATATATATATCTCGGGGCGTATTATGTGATACCTGTCATCCGTCCGTTTCTGTCCGCACTCTCCCTCCCAAAGTTTTCAACTTTCACGTTTCATATTTGGTACATACGTACAGACTGTGGAGACGGTGTGTCACGACACGTTCGTCATCTAAAGTCGTTGCCATGGCAAACAGGATGCTGTTTTCCATGTTGTCGCACAACTCTGTATATGCCTTCTTGTTCGGGCGTATATTGTGTTTACTTGCACTCTTGTTCACCATTGTGAGAATCAGGCCAAAAAGTTCTGGACAGATTCGGACAAAACTTGGTGGGACAGGTTGTGTGTGACAAGCACGAATTAACTTGATTTGGTTGAAGATCTGAATCCAGATACCTTTATTTTCTTTTTAATTTCAAATGATTTTTTTTTTCACCATCGAGATCTTCTTCCTCTTTCGGCTTGCTCCCGTTAGGGGTTGCCACAGCGGACTAACCGTCTCCATTTCGCTCTATCCTCCACATCTTCCATTGACACTCCAACCACCCGCATGTCCGCCCTCACCGCATCCATGAACCTCTTCTTTGGCCTTCCTCTTCTCCTCCTGCCTGGCGGCTCCATCTTCAACATCCTTCTCCCGATATACTCCGTTTCCCTCCTGTGCACATGTCCAAACCATCTCAATCTCGCCTCTCTCACTTTGTCTCCAAACCGTCCTACCTGCGCTGTCCCTCTAATATACTCATTCCTTATCCTGTCCATCCTCGTCACTCCCAACGAGAATCGCAGCATCTTTAACTCTGCCACATCCAGCTCCGCTTCCTGTCTTTTTGTTAGCGCCACCGCCTCCAAACCATACAACATAGCTGGTCTCACTACCGTCTTATATACTTTCCCCTTCACTCTTGCAGCTACCCTTCTGTCACAAATCACTCCTGCAACTCTTCTCCACCCACTCCATCCTGCCTGCACTCTCTTTTCACTTCTCTCCCACACTCTCCGTTACTTTGGACAGTTGATCCCAAGTATTTAAACCAATCCACCTTCCCCACCTCAACTCCTTGCAACCGCACCATACCACCACCCTCCCTCTCATTTACGCACATGTACTCCGTCTTACTCCTACTGACTAACATTCCCCTTCTCTCCAGTGCGTACCTCCACCTCTCAAGGCTCGATTCAGCCTGCTCCCTACTCTCCCTACAGATCATGATGTCATCCGCGAACATCATAGTCCATGGAGACTCCAGTCTGATCTCGTCCGTCAACCTGTCCATCACCATTGCAAACAGGAAAGGGCTCAGAGTCGATCCTTGGTGCAATCCCACTTTAACCTTAAACCGGTCCGTCATTCCTACCGCACACCTCACCGCTGTCACACTGTCCTCATACATATCCTGCACGATCCTCACATACTTCTCCACCACTCCCGACTTCCTCATACAATACCACAACTCCTCTCTTGGCACCCCATCATAAGCTTTCTCTAAATCCACAAACACACAATGTAACTCTTTCTGGCCTTCCCTATACTTCTCCATCAACATTCTCAAAGCAAACATCGCATCAGTGGTGCTCTTTCCTGGCATAAACCCATATTGCTGCTCACAGATCGTCACCTCTCCTCTCAACCGAGCTTCCACTACTCTTTCCCACAACTTCATGGTGTGGCTTAACAACTTTATACCTCTGTAATTTCCACAGCTCTGCACATCACCCTTATTCTTGAAAATATATATTTTGAAATATTTCTTGAAATATTTCCACTTAATCTCCACTCCTCCAGCATCCTCTCACTTTCCAAGATTTTATTAAACAATCTGGTTAACAACCCCACTGCCATCTCTCCAAAGCACTTCCATGCCTCCACTGGTATACCATCTGGGCCAACCGCCTTTCCACTTTTCATCTTCTTCATAGCAGTCCTCACTTCATCCTTACTGATCCACCCCACTTCCAGATTCACTATCTCCACCTCTTCCAACCTTCTCTCTCTCATTTTCTTCATTCATCAGCTCCTCAAAGTACTCCATCCACCTTCTCAACACACTCTCCTCGCTCGTCAGCACATTCCCATTTGCGTCCTTTATCACCCTAACCTGCAGCACATCCTTCCCAGCTCGGTCCCTCTGTCTTGCCAATCGGTATAAATCCTTTTCCCCTTCTTTTGTATCCAACTTCTCATACAGCTCGTCATATGCCTTTTCCTTGGCCTTTGCCACCTCTCTTTTTGCTTTGACGCCACTTCTTGTACTCCTGCCGACTTTCATCATCTCTCTGACTATCCCACTTCTTTTTCGCCAACCCCTTCTTCCTTATACTTTCCTGTACTTCCTCATTCCACCACCAAGTCTCCTTATCTTCCTTCCTCTGTCCAGATGTCACACCAAGTACCTTCCTAGCTATCTCCCTCACAACTTCTGCTGTCGTTGCCCAATCATCCCACCCATCTTTACCACCATCCAACGCCTGTCTCACCTCCTCCCTAAATTTCACGCAACAGTCTTCCTCCTTCAGCTTCCACCATCTGGTCCTTGGTTCAGCCCTCACTCTCTTCCTCAACCTCACCTCTAAAGTCATCCTACAGACCACCAATCGATGCTGTCGAGCTACACTCTCCCCTGCCACAACCTTACAGTCACTAATCTCTTTCAGGTTGCATCTCCTACTTAAGATGTAATCCACCTGTGTGCACTTTCCTCCACTCTTGTATGTCACCCTGTGTTCCTCCTTCTTCTTGAAATACATGTTTACCACTGCCATTTCCATTCTTTTTGCAAACTCTACCACCATTTGCCCTTCCACATTTCTCTTGTTGAGACCATACCTCCCCATCACCTCCTCATCCTCTTTATTCCCTTCCCCAACATGTCCATTGAAATCTGCTCCAATCACCACTCTTTCATCCTTGGATACACTCTCCACCACTTCATCTAACTCACTCCAGAAATCTTTATATTCCATCTCACACCCCATATGTGGGGCATATGCACTGATGACATTCATCATCACCCCTTCAATTTCCAACTTCACACTCATCACTCGGTCAGACACTCTCCTCACCTCCAATACCCTCTTGACATGATCTTCCTTCAGGATTATCCCGACACCATTTCTCCTCCCATCCACACCATGGTAGAACAGTTTGAAACCACCTCCAATGCTCCTCGCCTTACTCCCCATCCACTTGGTCTCTTGTACATACAGGATGTCCACCTTTCTTCTCTCCATCATATCAGCCAACTCTCGCCCTTTGCCAGTCATCGTCCCAACATTCAGAGTTCCAACTCTCACCTCCACACTTCTACCCTTCCCCCTCTCCCACTGCCTCCGGACTCGCCTTCCCCGTCTCCTTCTCCTCCTTCGCCCAGCAGTAGCACAATTTCCACTGGTACCCTGCTGACCACCGGTACCGGTGGCGGTCGTTGGTAACCCGGGCCTCGACCGATCCGGTATGGAAATTCGTTTTGTTGTCCGCATAATGATTTGGCATAGGTTTTTACGCCGGATGCCCTTCCTGACGCAACCCTGGTCGCCTCTTACGACACGCAGGGATATGGTACACCTATTCTAACCGGGGCATCACCATCGAGATACGAGGCCAAAAATGACGTCTGGCATGATATTTCAAAAACTTGGACGAGTTATGACAACTTGGATGAGTTGGGAAGGTGACAAGAACAAGCCGATTCGATTTTGGTTCAGATCAGGAATACCAGTGGGATACAAAACGTAAACTGTTCAGCCTGGTTGGAGGTATGCTCTCTACCACCACCACCACCACCCTCCTCCTCCTCCTCCACCACCCTCCTGGCCAAAGTGCCACTCATTTTCAGTTGCATTGTTGAGCAAACGCTGTTCTTCCAACTCTTCTAACGCAGAGTGCAGTGAATCTCACTCGATTTCACTCGACTTCGTTTGGTGTTTGAAAGTCTTGCACATGTAACAAGTCCTCTGTATAAGCAACAAAGATATTTATTACAGTTGCCTTTGTACCATTGTCCGAATGATGGTATAACTAGTACAGTCGTGTTGGATACAATACTTCTACATTTACCTGTCGTAACAAACGAAAGACAAATCACACACAGAAAACAAGACATGTTTAGCTGGACAACAATTAAAACAACCTTTTAGTTTGTCTTGACAAACAACGAAAAGAAACCCTCACTGTCCATAAGTGGAGTTCTTTCAACACACACCGTCAGGATGTTTTCAGCTCTTGACAGAAATAGAACTGCCCCGTTCCTTCACTTCATGACCCTCTGATGTGTTCCCTTCACCATTAACTCGATGATGGTGAAACCTTAATAATTAAACTTTATCAGAGGTAGGACAAAATAAATTAATAAACAAACAGTTATTTTTTCAGTTTCATCAGCAATGACATTGAGCATGAAGGCCAGACTGGTGAAACTGTCAAAGTGCCAAACGAACAAGAAAGGTGCAAAACAAGAGTAAAACGGAGTAGCTTCAGAGCACAAGGCTTTCACTACAGTACAACCACAGTATTCGAACACCCTTCAATACAAGCGCTTACGGTTCTCTTCTTGCCGTCTAATAATGTACACAGCACAACCGACCGCTAACACCACCACCGCGAGCATGCTGAAGAACACCAGGCAGAAGAACTTTATGGCCCAGATCTTCTCTTCATACTCATCTTGCAGCTTCTTCTTCTCTTCTGCATCTTCGTCCTCCTCCGCTGCATGCAACACGGACAGGGTTTGCTGGATACATCGGAGCAATGCCACATGTGGACAATGCAAGTATAAACAGGAACGGAGCGCTTAGTTGGGAAGAAAAGGGTCAAAAGACATTTATAAAGCATTGGGCCTATCGTACCTGTGTCGCACCCTGATACGTGAACTTTGCCCATGGCAGGTCTTGCCCACATAAGTGATGCAGGAAAAAGCAAAATAACAGACAGATGCAATAGCTTGACCCAAGTGTCGTCCGTAGAGACGTCAAAACAACCAACTGACACTTGCATCAGAACAAGTAGGCAGTTATGAGTCATGGAATAAAATTACCCCTGTGTGGGGGTGACGGTCATCTCTATAATACCACAAGTTCTCAATGTTCAGTTCAGGTAACCACGAAACAGTCCAAACTAACCGTTTAGATTGAAATAGTTCACAGAGATACACTAGGATAATACTACTAATGACATAATTAATAAATATGTATTGTTCATTTAGTACCCGGATTAACACATCAGAATCACCAGTAAGTGCAATACGTGGTTTTCCGGTCCGTCCACTCTCTGGGGACATTTCACTTCCGGTTGTAGAAAAATAAAAGAAGAAAAAATAGGCTTAGCTCTCGGAGATTATGATAATCCTGTAGATTATTTTTCACTGATTATAATGCAACTTTCAGAATGAAAATTGGTCAAGTATTTATAGAGATATTGAGGTTTGAAAAATCGTTACAGCGAGCAAATTCATTAATGATTAATTCCACAGAAGTTTCGTGACACTGCACAAAGTAACATGTCAGGTATGAAAAAACATTTTGCATGCCAGATTCATTAATTATTAATTATGGAATGTACTCATTGATATATTAATCAGAAAGCCCAAAACATGGAGCATAATTTATCACTTATCCCCTCATCCGGGATCCGTGGCCTCGCCCCACAGCCTGCAGCCCTATGTCCGCCGGTGATTATGTTAGATATCGGCACGATCGAGAGGAGCCTGCGAATTATCCCTGCTGATGCACCAAATTGATGCAATCGTTCGGCCAGAATATTCGTTGTCAAGATGTTGCGTGATTAAATCACCAATACAGTCACTCGAATTTATACCGCCGACATACTTCTTAACAATCACCTTCGCCCCAGAAACCACAGTCAATCTGAACCACGCTGGCCACTGCTCAGACGTCATGACCGGACTACTGCGCAGTTCTACTAGGCAGTTTGGTTAAAGGTGACTCGGCATTTTGGCGCGCTCGCACGAAATTATATTTTGAAAATAAATGCCGACGTTTACATTTCGGGTTTTGAAACTTTTGCACCTTCGGCGGAAAATGTGTTTTATATTTATATTTCATTTCTCCTTCCTTCCTTCTTTGTGAATCGAATCGGCATTTTTGGCCATCTTCCAGATCACGTGACGATCAAACGGGAAGGAAATTCAAAAATCTGTCCGGTTAGATACAAGATAATATTTTTTACTATCATAATCAATAAACAGTTGCCGAATATCTTGTAGAATGGCAGACTAGATAGGTTTTGAAAATGGCGATTTTTATAACTTACGTGACCTCGTGACCTCGTCCCTGACCTTGAACCCGGACAAAAGTTATATCGTTGTGCAACACTCATCGACCTCTACCCACATACTAATTTTCATCAAGATCAGAAAGAAAAATTGTTGACAGACGGACGGACAGACATTTGGTTTGGCTTTATTAGGTCATCTCGGTAGAGATGACCTAAAAAAGAGGTTGATAAATAGTGGTTAAAGATCAGAGCTACGTAGCAACTGAACGCAAACATCGTCCGAGAGCGGTCATTGGCACGCCATTGCGAATCGACACTTTCCATCGAAAGCAAAGTTGAAAGATGGCAAAAAGTTCCACCAGCAATGACCAAGTATCAAATTTTGAGTTGAAATTTTTGGGGGGTTTTGACCCATGTGACCCACAGTCCTCACCCCCTGGGGCATGAACTGG
This sequence comes from Eptatretus burgeri, assembly GCF_056783735.1. Taxonomy (NCBI): domain Eukaryota; kingdom Metazoa; phylum Chordata; class Myxini; order Myxiniformes; family Myxinidae; genus Eptatretus; species Eptatretus burgeri. The sequence continues at coordinate 22,953,542 of NC_140961.1, forward strand.
GGGTCAAATACCCCAAAATTGATTGCATCGATAAAGTTTCATTTTGAAATGTGCCTGTAATTGTGGGGGCGGGGGGGGGGAGCGTGGTCAAATCAATAGTGCTCTCGCACCTTCTTGCCATTTGGTGATCATAATTACCAAGTTCGGGGAATTTCAGCACAACCGTTTAGGAGGAGATAGCATGATGGACGGACGGAGCCGATCACAACTACCCTCGTTTGTTTAGTAAAGTGTGGGGATAATAACATGCCTATACCTGTATAAAAACCCACCCCTTGTGCCCCACTCATTAACGTGCCCTCATTTACCAATTTCACTTAAACTACTTGAATGTTCATACATTTAGAACAATTTTCACGATCAAAGCTCATTAACGAGAGAGAGGTGGCATAATGTAAAAAGTTGCATTGCTTTGCTTAACCAAACCCAATGAAGTAACAGTGGGGTCGCAGGTGAACATGTCAAGAAAGGCAATGAACGAAAAGGGAAAGAGGAGAGAAGGAATGAAGGAAACAAAGTAATCTCTGAGGGTTAATGGGATTATGTATGAAAGGATTGTCGGTGGGTGGGAGGGGGGGCATGACATCGCCGTGTGGATCAGTGTTTTTGTTAACGTTGGTTATCACATAAAATAAGCCTGGTGTTGGCTTAGTGGTTAGGGTGGCAGCTTGGGATCCCAGGGTCCTGAGTTCAAGCCCCATTGGCCGCTGAATTAAAGTACACCAGGAGGTTGACTCAGCCTGTCATCCTTCCGAGGTCGGCAAAATGAGCACCAGTGTACTGGTAAGGGGGACACTGCATCAGCGGCATAGCCACGTCCCAACCAATGATGCAACCAGCAGCCACAGGCTGCACTCGATAGATAGATAGATCACATAAAATACGCAATTTGGTGGCTGTCCGTCTTATCAGTTTATGATCGAGGAACAACTTATTTAAATCGAATGTTATATTTTGAGCATGAAGCTGAACATGAATAGGAAGACCTGTTCTGTTTTACCTCTGAATTTGTCCTGACCGACCACACACACACACACACACACACACACACACACACACACACACACACACACACACACACACACACACACACACACACACACACACACACACACACACACACACACACACACACACACACACACACGCGCGCACGCATCCATTGGGACGATACTCTGTGCAGAGTATCAGTGCTGCCGAAGCGGTCTCCTTGGTTATTGGGTACAATCCTGGATGGGTCGCCACTCCGACGCAGGATACTTGAATGGCTCAATCATCCCAGCAAGCTGCTACTCATTTTGCCAACCTCGGAAGGATATGAGGCTGAATCAACCCCACCTGGTATCAATTCAACGGCCGAGCAAGATTTGAACTCAGGACCCTCTGATCCCAAGCCCACCGGCCACCACTCTAACCATTAAGCAAACACCAGGCCTATTGATAATATGAATATGAATAATATCCCCTCTCTCGAAGGGGTTTGTCCTCCTTGGACAAGTGCTATGTTACCATGACGTGTATAAATAGCTTATATTGTGGCGTTTTGTGGGGCACACCTACCGGAAGTAAAAAAAAAAGATTACTTTTCAACAGTTACTACTACTGTTTAACATGAAACTGAAAGAAATTTGGAGGACCTTGTACAGTTTGTTGCCTCTGCTTACATTTCCGACAGGGCCAAACGCACATCATTTACGAGCAACTTACGTTGTAGGATGAGTTCAGCACTTGGGATAACGTTGGACCAGTCCTGAAACCTCTCCTCCTCAGATCGCTCAACCGACAGCTCGTACACCTTCATTGCGATGATATCGTGATTGTCTGTAAACAGGCAGCAGCAGAACCTTTTAATTACCCTGGAAATCAAAACATAAAATCAACCACAACAACGAAAAGTGATTCAACAAAGGAAGAAATATCATTAATTAGCATTGTATGAAAGCAACAAGCCCTGTCATTTTTTAGCTCTGGATGATAAGTGATCGAATTCAAAAAAGGATTTGAATGGGATCACATCAAACACTACAAGATGAGTAGCAGGTTATCTGGTTCCCAGGTTCTCAACCTGGGGTTGAGATTGTTTTCGGGGGTCGCGGGAAGGTTGTAAAAACAAACAAATAAACAAATATATAATAAAGAAATTCATAAATATTTTTTGAAAATGATTTTTCATTTAAATCTCCCATACCAATGTTATAATGTAGTCATTATGAAACAGATTTGAGCAGCAAGTGAAATTAGTGTGTGAGAGAGAGACAGACAGAGACAGAGAGAGACAGACAGACAGACAGACAGACAGAGAGAGAAGCACAGTGGCGGGTGCTGAAAGTCAATGTTAGTGCTAGCTAACTACTGCAAGGTGGCTGAATAAGGATCGGTGGCTTGTCAAAAAACGTCTTCCAGCTCAAGATGCGGACCAAGACGACACATGTGAAGGTGGGCCAACTGTTACAAGTTCAACTGAAAAACGTAAGGCGCCGGCGGCAGATTTGGCCTCCAACAAGCGTCGGAAATATCAGACTGACTTTCTGCAGAACGGATTCACATGCCTAGCCAAAAATGAAGTGGAATATCCACAGAGTGTTCTGTGTTCAGAAGTGCTTGCTCACCACAGCTTGAAACCAGTGAAATTGAAGAGACATTTACAAACCAAACACCCATCCTACATTGACAAACCATTCAATTTTTTTCGTCGTAAGGAGGGAGAACGACAGAGCCAAGAGATGATTGTACGTGAGCACTCTACAATCCCTGTCAAAGCCCTGTTGGTTTCATATGAAGTGGCATACCTGGTTGCTCAATCCAAAAGCCCCATACTATTGCAGAGAGCCTGATCCGCCCAGCAGCGATTGCAATGACCAGAGCTATGCATGGTGAAAAAATAGCTAGCACACTTGAGACTATTCCACAGACTGTCCAATGACACAATGGCGAGGCGCATTGGTGAAATGGCCAATGACATTAAATAGCAGCTCATTGACCGAGTGAAGAAAAGTGGAAGATTTTCCCTCCAAATTGACGAAACAACGGATGTTTTCAGTGATGCACAGTTACTTGTTTTTGCAAGATACAGCTACGAGGGGAATGTACAAGGAAATGTTGTTTTGCTCGACACTTGAAGGAACTGGCACTGGTCGTGACATTTTTAACAAACTGGACAGTAAAATACGCGAGGAGGGGCTAAGTTGGGAAAATTGCATCTCTGTGTGTACAGATGGAGCTGGTGCCATGCAGGGGACAAGAAGAGGACTGAAAGCTAAAGTTTTGGAAGTGGCGCCGCATGTCAAATTCACTCATTGTATTATTCACAGAGAGGCCCTCGCCAGCAAGAACCTCGAGCCACAACTCCGCAATGTTCTCCAAACAGCAATTAAAGTGGTGATCTTTTGCATGGTGGGTAGAGCCATATAGATCTACATTTAAGATTTTTTCCAGCAAAATCTGAGGAGGTGACCTGGGGAGGTTTTTGAAATTTAGGTGAGTTGGCACGGAATGACCCACCTACGCTAGATAGCATGGAGGTGAGTGTGCATACCTCTAGGCTATCCTGGAAGCCTTGTATCTTGCTGATTAATTGTAGTAAAGTCAAACCTTCCCCCTCCCCTCCCTCAACCTCCACCTGCTAAAATATCTAGATATTCTGGCTTAACAAAAAAAAAAAACCTGTACTATTCTCTGTTACAGAGCGTCGGTGCTGCTGAAGCAGTTTTTTTGAAAGGGTTATACCGGGTGCTTTTCCATTGCCTTGCTTGTGTTGTTTGTCTGTGCTCTATCCTTCTAAATGCTGAGTATCAAAGAAGGAAGCAGCACATGTACCATTTTTTAAGTCTTTGGTATTACTCAACAAGGGTTTGAACCGCCGCCCTCCCATACTTAGAGCGTATGCTCGAACCATTAAACCACAGAGTCCGATTCTAGCTTGAATCAAAGATAAAAATCAAGAGATCAATTATTTTAAAACCAAGAAATAAATTTACAGGAAGAACCAACTTTCACCTTTATATACCTTTCACAGGCTTAGGGAGGGAGCCACTTCCCATGGACTCGATTACCCAATGGGGGCCAATTAAAGTCAACTTCAATAGTTCCCTCAATGATACGAGAAACCTCTGGTGGTTCCAATCGAGGAATTTCCCAGACATTCTATACTACACCTGTGATGAGGTTTCATACGAACACCGCATCGTGGTGTCTCGGTTCACATTCACCAGACTTGGTGGTGGAATGCTTGGAGCGTCCACTCTGAATCTGGGAGGTCCGGGGTTTGAACCTCGGCCGAGTCATACGAAAGACTTCAAAAATGGTACGTGCTGCTTCCTTGCTTGATATGCAGCATTTATAAAGGAGCATGAACAAACAACCATAGGTTAGCAGCCATTACACAGGCTTAATGAGGCTAATAGACTCAAACTGCGTCAACGTTTGTTCTTAGGGAACTCGTATTATAACCCAATGTGTTTTTTGGAGGAAATTAAAATGTCAGGAAAGACAGGTCTGGTCATGTAAGGCCCAAGGATACTTCAGAGCAACAAAAACGAATTTCCGACAGGAGAAACACGAGAGCAGCCGAAGGAGAGGGGGGCACGTGTTTTCAGTCCTTTTCCCCTAATTATACATTTTCTCAAACTATTATGTGTGATAATGATGCTTTCGACTTGGCTGGGTGGTTGAGGTGGGGGGCGGGGGCGTTATTAATTCCCTACCGGTTTCACCGGAGGGGACTGTAGGTTTGCTCTCTGTCTGTCTGTCTGTCTGTTCATCCATCTGTACCACCTGTGGTTTTTCAGACTTTTTTCCCATACGATTTAACATATTCATCGGAAACTTGGTACACAGCTTTATTGTGATAAGTTACAGAACAAGTTGCAGTTTTAGGGCATTTCATCAATTTTTCACAGAGTTATAGCCTTTTTGAACTTCGGAAAAAAAATCACATATACATGGATCAGTGTTCAGCTGCCCTGACTCCACCCCACTGCGTTACACCCATTGGCTGGACAGCTGGCCTAACTCCACCCCAATAACAGAATACGCCACCATTGCGTGAAGCAGCACAGATCAGCAGGCCTTAGGCCTGAGTGTTAGTCCATGGCCCAGTGCAATTGGAATGATACCGGGTATATAACCATGATGTATGCCTGGTGTTGACTTAATGGTTAGGGTGGTGGGTTTGGGATCATGGGGTCCTGAGTTCAAATCCTGCTCATCCATTGAATTAATACCAGGTGGGGTTGACTCTGCCTGTCATCCTTCCGAGGTCGACAAAATGAGTACCAGCTTGCTGGTATTGTGTGTCGGAGTGGTGACTCGTCCAGGATTGTGTCCAATAGCCAAGGAGACTGCTTAGGCAGCAGCAACGCTCTGCACAGAGTATGGTCCCAATGGATGGATGGATGGGGTTGACTTTGCCTGTCATCCTTCTGAGGTCGGCAAAATGAGTGCCAGCATGCTGATATCCTGTGTCAGAGTGGTGACCCGTCCAGGATTGTACCCAATAGCCCAGGAGACTGCTTCGGCAGCACCGATGCTCTGAACAGAGTGTGGTTCCAATGGATGGATGGATGAGTCACATGACTTAATTTGTTTCTCGTCTACAAAAGATATCAGTAAATGAAAATTGCTTTTCCTTTTATTTCGCCGAATCGACCCAAATACAGTGGGTTATAGGATTTCTTCTTCTTCTTCATTTTGATTCCGTATCGGCTCAAGCGTGCGTCGAACGCAAATGAATTGTTATCTCCCGAACATTCATTGGGACCAGTCGGGAACATGTATTGCAGATCAATTCTTGCTCTTGTTATTAATAATATTATTATTTTGTAATAACGTTGATGTTATTATTGCTTAGAAAAAAATAACAATATACCTGATAAAATACATGGACGAAAACGATTTACTACGTACAGTGCAGCATGGATCTTGCAGTGGAAGATCTAGTGAAGCCCAACTTCTGGAGGTTCTTGAGCATTGGACAAGAGATCTTGAAGGGGGACAATATTGACTGCATGTACATATATAATCGAAAGGCCTTCGACAGTGTGCCACACCAGCACCTTCTTCACAAGCTTGAGTTGTATGGAATCGAAGGATGTCTGCTAAATTGGATAGAGGAGTACTTGACTGGACGATCACAAAAAGTTCAAGTGAGAGGAAAGATCTCGCACAAGGTGGATGTTGTGAGCAGCATTCCCACAAGGAAGTGCACTGAGACCAGAATTGTTCATCCTCTTCATCAACGATCTCCCAAACGATGTGGACTCAAATCTGAAGCGCTTTGCTGATGACACCAAGTTATGCACAGAGTTGTTGAATGTCAAGATGATGCCGAAGTCCTTCAAAGAGACTTGGATGCTGTCACTGATTGGTCAAGGAAGTGGCAATTACCATTCAATGAAGAGAAATGTAAAGTAGTCCATTATGGGAGGAGAAATACATCAGAGATGCACATACTCTATTGCCTGATGATTCAGAGCAGAAGGAAGTCAAGGAAGGGAAAGAGCAAAAAGACCTTGGCATTATATTCGATACAAGTCTAACCTTCAGAACTCACGCTGCTGACGCTGCCAAGAGAGCTAACGGGAAGCTGAGAATCATTAAAAGATCCTTCTCAGCATTATAAAAAAAAGAAAGCAATTCTTCAACTCGACAAGACCATTGTTAGGCCGACACGAGAAAACTGCAACCTTATATGGTACCCTACATACAAAGGACGAGGACCTGATGGAGAAAGTACAACAAAGGACTGCCAGACTAATACCTGATGTATGACATCTGGAATACCTTCACAGACTGATAGCTCTGAAATTACCAACACTGGCCAATAGAAGACAAAGAGCAGAATTCATCCAGGTCTTTAAAATTGTCAAGGAGTTTGATAACCTGGAGGCCATGAAATTCTTTGAGATGGTTGAGGGGTTGAGAACCAGAGGGCACAGACTGAAAAATTAGGAAATACCACTGTGGAACCAGACTAAGGCGGAATGCATTCTCAGTCAGAAGCATCAACAACTGGAACTCACCGCCTGAAAGAGCGGTCAATGCAAAAAAACGGTCAACCAGATTGAGTCATCATTGAAAGTACACCGGGCAAATCATCCATTGAAGTACCAACCCTACAAGAGGAATACATGCATCAGCGCAGTAACGAGGGGCAAATAAACATCGCCTTCCAGCCTCGACATCCAAGTAAGTAAGAAAATTACTCGCAGAGTACCCGCCCTACAGGCGATCTCGTTCCAAACACGCAATACATTCTTCTGACGCATGCCTTTATTTGGGTGGTGTATAGGCAAATGACAGCTCTGTACATGCCAAAATAAATAAATAAATAACCCACATTACATGCATGAAGCAAAAACATACCTACTGCTTATTAATTCAAAACCCCTCACTGCACTGGAAAACGTGGGGACAGGAATACCGTACTGTAAATGGTGGGGACTTGTAATACCCTCCCCCACCTGGAGGCGGCGCTACACGATACACATTCACATCGAGAATTTGCTTCTCCCTCCCCTCCAAAACCATTGGCAAAGATAAAAACACCTCTCTTCACCAATTGGGGTCATGCTGACGGTATGACTCCAATTAGTGTATTGAGATGTTATTAATTATCTTTAGTGTATAGATTATAGAGTAATCAGCCCAGAACTGTAGAAGGAGTAGCATGACAAACAAACACACAAACACCGGTCCTTGAATCATAATAAGGATTATGCTCTTATCATTATTACTGACACACCATTTTGAACTCGCATAACCCACGCTCTGCGCGACATGTTGGGGTGGGTGTGTTTGAGAAAGGAACTGATGCAGAGTATCAGTAGTAATTTTACTTTAATGCAGTAAGTGGAATACGATTTCACTGTTTCAGAAACATTTTATTTACTTGTTTTTGTACCATGCAACTCATATGGTCTTTGAGATAATGTAAGCCGAATATCACGTTACTCGAGCGCAGAACAAAGTCGAAGATAGCGCGACACGAAACCACAAACTCGGAAATAATATATAAGATGGGGGGAAAAATGTCCTCCGAAAATGAAATTATTGATGTCCTGTTTCTTCTTCACGTGACATAAGGACGGCGACGTGTTAATATCATTATCATTCATATTATTATTAAAAACTTTTTAGAGGAAGTGACCTTGGAAAAAATGCCATGATAATGTAAAACGACGCTGATGATGGTGTTATTTGTTATTAGAAGCGGCCTTGGAAAAATGCCACGATAAGCTATCGATACATCTTAACACGGATTTTTCTCAAGGCGGAAAACCCCCTTGGGTAGGGGGGCAAATGAAGACGCCACAACCTCTATCATGTGACCTGTAGTCCTCCTGTCAAATTTGGTTGAGATTGGATAAGTAACGACCGGATGTATCGTGGTTAAACAGACAGACAGACACCAAATTGCGTATTTTGGTATGATGAAAGTGGGATACTTAACCCTGATATAAATCAGGAGGATATGGCTCAAAACATCAGACCCGTCCGTACCAGAGAGATCCCCCGTCGTCGCCGATGCGCCAAAATGGTAGCCCGTAGGAAGTTGGACGTTCCGGATTTCCACACATTCTTTCCAGTAGTGCCTGCCTTCCACATCCACCTTCAACTGTAAAGTTTAAAAAATAAATGCTCGGGTACCAAACAACATCTACTATAAGGTGAGCACCAAGCCTCACCTTTCTAACACATCAAATTTAAAAGAGTTGTTGGTTATTAATTAAATCTTATGTGCAAGTCACATGGGATGCAGTTCAATCTGAATTAACACCAAAGGCCAACCTGTTAGCCAGACGGTTGACATTGTGAGATCGATGTTCAAATTTCTTCCACTATAATCACGCGAGGGTGCGTGTTCTTCTCATTGAATTGTTGTCTTACTATAAATGGTGCAAACGTTGATGTCAACGAAAGTCCAAAATTTAAATGTGGTGCAAATAAACGCCACCTTTGGTGGTAGCTGGTATAACAAATAATCTCCTTTATCTTATGGTGTGCACAAGGTGCGCGTGCCAAGCACGGGTGGGATTTAGACACCCGAGGGTCCTGGGCACTGCATCTGTAAAGGCACAGAGCACCACCATCCTCCTTGTATTGACAAAAAATTTTTTTCCCTTTATTTCAACTAAAAGCCAAATTTATTAAAATACTGATTACATCAGGTGGTGGAACATCATTTCTGTCATAAATCCTGCCAGAAGTTTGTAAGTTGTTGGTAGACATGTTATTGGACGATATTTGAGAAGTCGTTGAGTTTCTTCTGATTTTGGGTTGAGGAAGGTGTTTACCCTCTGTGAGCCGCTCATCCGTTCATAGTTTAAAACTACCTCTCCAGGATTTTGATGGCAAACTGGGAAATAATTACACAATAAAACAATAATAATTCACGATGAAATCTCAAGTTCTAAATACTAAAAAGAAATAAATCCTTATTGATAAAATGAACACATTACAGCTGGACGGCGTAAACGTTTGGAAAAGTAAAAGCAATTGGTTGTAAAAACTACGTCTATTTGCCAACATTTGCAATTGCTTGTAAAAGCGGCGACGTCACCGGCCAACAGCCTAACGTCAGGGTTGACGTTGGTCCAAAGTCGGTGTGTTCGCTCGGTTATCACACATTGAGCACTTTCCTATACTATAAGGGCTGCTGCTCAGCATGAATATGCTCTATACCTCCACCAGAGGCGTTATGGTATACTGCCAGTGAATCACTGAGAGCCGGAGACCGGACTGAGTTGGGACGGAATCGGTGATCTGTGAAAATGGGAGGGATGTGGTGGGATGGGGAACAAGGGAACTCTCGCGAGATTGGGGAAGACCCGAGAAGTGGGAGAGAAAAGTTGTTTTTTGAATGGATTTTCAATCCTTCACCACCTTCCTCGTGCCGAGAAGCAATTACAACCTATGGCGAGGAAATGCTTCACCATTACAGTTACCGAATGCATGGCATGCTCAGAGGTCGTACAATTATCACTGTACACAAATATGGCTGAAATATGAAGGTATTAACAGGAAATATCACAAGCTTAAGGTTGCTAACATACTTCCAGCTCATAGCAATTCACTGATAAATGATGAATCAAAGTAAAAATGAGAATAAAGGTAAAGTGTGAGGGTGAAGGGCCCCGGCCTGTGCTCCTCGGGCACTGTTAATCCAGGCATGACACGCAGGGACCCCAAAAGTATGAGTAAACTCAATCATAATTGGATTGAGAAATTTAGGAATTCTCCCACCCATCTTAAGACACCCGCTGGGACCCCAGAAGGTTCCCCAGAAAGTTTGGTTGGGCTAGCCCCCAAAACTGAGGGACTAGTTCAGGGACAGCCAGACAAGGAGATAGACAATCCTACTTTATTATATAGATATGGAGTATGATATGTTGTGATCAATAAAATTTCTTTCAAAAATTATAAAGTGCATTTCCAAGAATGGTCCGCAGCACATTGCCCACCGAAGGTGGGCCGAGGCGGGTACTCCCGCCCGGAGCGATGGGGTACCCATTAGTACTCTGAATTACTGCAGCAATCCTTACAATTGTCAACAATAATTTACCACCCACATTGCCCACAGTGAGCAGGAATAAGGGAGCAAAAGAAAATACAAATTACATCGGAATGTAGTTCAGAGACTTCAAGCGCGCGTAGATACAGTGACGTACCGTGATCTGCTGCATGGCATACTTGATGGAGATGAATGTGTCGTGCTTCACGTTACGTACGGCAATCGGGCAACCTCCCAAAGACGTGCGTCGACCATCTTTATCATGGTTGTAGTGAAGCGTTCCGTTGTTTACCATCACTGATACGTATGGATACTGTAACTGTGAATGGCAGAAGACACAGGAAGACAATGTCAAGGAAGAGGTAAAATAACGGAAATGATCCGACGTGCACAGCGGGATTCAGCGTTGTGTCAGACAGGCCACTTGCGATGTGATGAAGGCACCATTGTTCCTGTGACCTTCAGAGGAACAATTTACCACCGAGCTCATCACGCACGATGGTGCAGACGTAGTACGTTTGCCTTTGAGATGCCTCGTCTGGGTTTGATTCCTGACCCGACGACGAACCGTCGGATCGGTGCTTCCTCGGCTGGGCGTTAGTTACATCACCAAGCGCATCGTCCTTCAGATGGACATTATGGCAGGTGTCCCGTCTGCCAGCATTAGTTGTTCGACATTAAAGATCCCATGGAGCCTTGCTACAATGAGACAAATGAGCAGCCACTGACGGCACACAAATTAATGAACCTTTGATCGATGTGACCCCAAGGCTTTAAAGCATGTGACTAACACCCGTTATGGCGGCGTGTAGGTTCTCTCAGGTCTGCTCTGTCTGCCTGTTTGTCATTTGTCCTCAGTAACTCTATGGGTCCAATAAAAGTACGTGCAACACACCTTGGCTCAAACTAGTCACGGACTATTATTTCCCCCTCCCAAAGTGTGCGTTCTACCAACTAAACTAGTTGCTGTATTTTCAGTCCATTACATTTCTCTACCACTTAGAGATTGCTTTGGAAAATCCCAGAACAGTGTGAAAAAAGGGAAGGAATGGCATTAAGAGCATGGAAAGTGGGAGAAGGAAAATGTATATATATTTATATATATATTTTTTTAATTCGATAAAAATGCAAAGAAACCATTTTGAAGAGGAAAGCAAGTCGTTTAGAGGCAATGTGGGTATAATTGTTTATAGTCTGTAAACTAAAATGGTACTCGGCAGAGTGCATGCCTCCACCAGGTTGAGCGATTTACATTTGGTAGCCTACTTCACCAGGTAGCCTTTGGCCGGATCCTGATCTTCACCAAAATTGAATCGATTCGTCCTCGTCATACACCCAACCCGTCCATGAAGTTTCGCCTGAATCCGTCCATCACTTTTTGAGATATTCTGCTATACTGTATATCATTTTTGGCTCCATCTCTCAATGGTGAAGAATCACTTTTAAAATTCTAGTATCTGGATCTGGATCCAGAACTTTTTGAGATATCCTGCTAACAGACAGACAGACAGACAGACAGGGTTGAAAACATAACCTCCATCGACGTTGGGTGGCAGAGGTAATAAATGACTGACGGGTTGTACATTAATGGAAAAAAAAATATTCGAGATATCCATTGGTGTGGGGAGACGGTGGAAATTCAGAGTCAATCGAATTTGAACTGTCCTCGAAAACGAGTGTTCACAGAAGGATACGAGCAAATCGAACTTTCAGGAAGATCCATAGATATGGATTGCTGCTCTACAAAGGAAATGACAGTGTGCCACGCACCATGAAGAAAGGCATGGATTAATTTACTTTGAAAAGGTGCGATCTCACAACGGCAGGTCCCTTCTATTAGGTACGTTAAAGGTCATGAAAGAAGATGAGCGAACGTACATCAGTCTTCTTCCCTTCGTTGTAGTAGGTGTCGATAAAGATTCCCATTCCTGAAAAGTTTTGAGCATTTCCAAACACAGGACCTGCCAAAGGGAAGGAGGGGAGCACGTGATATAGTTAAATGGCATTTTTTAAAGGGGTATGTGCAAAGAACTTACAATCCAACTACCCCACAGGTAACAAGGTGTCCCACATAAGCAGGAACGATTTTTTTTTCATATCAATGATTCCAATATCAATAAAACCTTACATATTTAAATTGAAAGCCACAGGACTCGATTCTGCTTGTGTTCCTCGCTCTACAGGTAGATCATTCGATAATAACTACTTACAATCCAAAGCGGTATTTTATGATTACAATGAGCCTTGCTTTGAAGGAACCAGCTCGGTCACGGATCCCGCTCGGTCATGCTCGTTAATCACCGTTTCTCACAGAAACATGGCGTAAAAGAGTCAGTACCACAAATCCAATTTACAAATTCGTCGTTTTGATTTAGTCAAATATTGTTTGTCATTTGCACCGCCCGGGCCTCACACCATCAAGGTGTGCGTGGAAGAGACATCTGTAGAAGTCCTCACAACTTTTGGAACACTTCCATAAAGGTCTGTACAGAGGGGACTCTTTGTAGTCGAACACGTCCATGACCTCGGTTCACTGTATGTCGAAAGAAGCGAAGCTGCGTCCTTATAAGGTTCACATTCTCCACGAGATTACCGAGGAGGATCAAATTTCTCACACCTCATTTACTCGAAATGTTGGGGATGATCAAACAAGATGAGACCGTTCTTGATCACGTGTTGCGCAGTGGTGAGATCGATGTTCATTTTGATGGTGTCATGAAGGAGAGTTCAGTCCATTTTTAAGGAAATGGGACAAACTGAGATGACTTTCCACGACACGCTAAAAGTTGCCTGAGAAGAAGGCAGACATCTTGAAAGAACTTACAAGCTTCCAAATCGCTCCGCGACGTACACGTGAAACTGAAACCAAGTTCTTGATTCGTAACCGTTTCCATCAAAATCCTTTTACATCTGTACGAGTCATTAAATAAATAAATGATTCACTCTTATGGGGGAACACCCTGTCATACCTTGATCTTATGGGGGAACAATACCTTGATCCACCAAACAATAAAACCAAGACATGAAGCTTGAGAAACAATGGAATTTATCTTCCTTCCTCCCCAACAACCTCAGCCGGACAAGGTTCACTTCTTACCGAGTTTTAACTGATCCCGTGTGTACCACAACGCCAAACCATCACCATTCAGGTTCCTTCTCCCCTCGCCATGCACCTTGAATTGCACCTGCAGCTCCCAATCCACCAGACCACAAGGCTTGGGCACAATGGAGCGAGGAGGAGACAGGAAGTACAAAAAGTGTCGATATGTTTGTTTACAGTGTGTGTCTAATCTCAAATATAAACTCGTGCTACACTTCCATGGGCAAGATTTACTTTGAGTAAGTGTGTGCGTGTGCGTGTGCGTGTGCGTGTGCGTGTGCGTGTGCGTGTGTGTGTGCGTGTGTGTGAGGGGGTTGAGGTGCAATTCAAATACATGGGTCAAGCTCCCTCCTGGGTTTTTAGGATTTCTGAGGCCTCAGTTGGACTGTCATGAGATCATTTTGTTGCTGCTGATAAAAACAGTACACTGTGCATCATCCTATTTCGAATCGTACTCCAGTGATCTTTATATATGAACTGGAACGGTACGACAGGTATTCCAAATGTGTATATTTCTGGGTTTTCACGAGACCATGTGCTTGTTTTACGTTAAATACTACCATGTATGCACAGGTATACCTCGATTTAAGTCGTCTCGATCTATGTCGATTCGAAGTTGCGTCGTCCATCAATATGTGCCCAGGCTTTGATTTACGTCTCTTTGCATCAAAGTTATGTCGTTGAAGTCACGTGCTTTGGCTTTTTCCGTCGCCAATTTTCCTGAACCGCCCAGTGTTACGCCGAGACGTCGAGATCGTCGTTGTTACGAAGTTTGCGTGCACGCACACAGGCACACGTGGTTTGCCGTTTCAAGACGTGTCCACATCGAATCGTGACGGACGTTTGTTCAGTGAGTGCTACATCACACTTCAAAGACGACGCGTCAACGACAAACCGTGCATGGCTCTGCCGTGCCTGTGTGCGTGCCGGCAAAGGCAAACTTCATGGATGGAGGAACACTTCTGCATCCTGTGTCCTGTGCCCTTGTACCTGCACCAGTCGTCTTGCACGTAATTTAAATTTAGACCGATTAGACAGCACTACAGTCGAACACACCACGACCATGGCCATTGTTAACCTCCGCCATCGAAGATCGGAGGTTACTGTTTTCACCACTTTGTGTTTGTTTGTTTGTTTGTTATCTTGCCAAAACGAAGTTTTTGCAAGATATGTTAGTCAGCTTGTATGTTTTGTTTTTTTTTTTGTCTGGAATCACGTATCGATCACTCTGCAGAGCAGTTATCATTGGAAATTTTTGTAACTTCGCATATCAGAGTCCTATAGAGGTCCCTTTCAGCGCATAAAAATTTCAAGGTCAAGGTCACTGTCACAAATCAGGGGAGTCGACGAAACCCTTATTTTTTGAGTAATTTTGATCAGATCGTCTTCAAACTTCATGGGAATATAGTTCATGGTCTGGCACTCAGCTGATTAATTTTTGGTGGCGATCGGCCTTGACCTTCATGGTTAGCGCTGGAGGTCGAAAGTTTTTGACCCCAAGGTCAAATTTTGAAATCTTAGATACCATATCGAGTAATACCTCATATGAAAGTGCTTGATAAGTTCTTTCCAGATCTGTCAAAAGTTTGACGCTATGATGTAATTTGATGACGTCATGACGAAAAAACTGATTTTTTTCATGGTTACTCTGTAGAACGATTCTCATCGGAATCTCTCGTAGGCAGATATTCCTCAAGGAGTCGCTCCTGGTGGATAGCAGCTCTGTTCACTTCAGTGTGACCTTAAAGAAGTCACACGTGGTCACCTTTATGCAAGGTTTTTTTTGTTTGTTTGTTTGTTTGTGAACAGTATTACGGAAAAACTCCTCGACGGATTTCGACGAAACTTGGTGGGGGGTTAGGTATAGTCCAAGGATCATGCCATTAGATTTTTGACTTGGTCACCCCCCCCCCCCCACAAAAAAAAAATTGTTGGAGAAAATTTTTTTTTTTGCATTTCTACATGCTTTAAGTGATTTCCAACCCCCCCGCCCCCCAAAAAAAAATGTTGGAGAAAATAACAATAACTGTCAGCACTGTTGACGTCATATTTAATGAATAAGATACAAGGTTCACTTGAGTGACCCAGCAGTATTGGCGGCGGAGGTTTTGCACCCTCCCGAGTGCTCCCGCTCTAGTTCGTACTGTATTAACATTCTTCATTACTGTCCACACAAAACATGAAAATTTTTCTGCCACTGGCAATCAAATTAAATTAAATTGAAGTTCAGTTGACTGGGCGGAACAGGAAAATTGGCGACGGAAAAAGCCAAAGCACATGACTTGAACGACGTAACTTCGGTGTAAAATTCACTGTACTTTATTCTGCAATTTTGCTGGTCAGACGTGCTGTCCTTACAAAATCATCATCATGAGTTGTGAGCATGCAGGTGGTGATAAGAGTGACCCTGTGGCTAAGGAAGTGTGGAAACCTGTAAATCTGGAGGTGAAATTGCACGTTAAATACAGAATGGCGAGTGGCGGTCGTGCTGTCGATGTTGGTCGGCACTTATGTTTGCCTGCAACAACCGTACGTACAGTATTTTTTAAAATGTAGAACAAATTCGTGAAACTGCTGAACGTGCTCCGTCATTAACATCCAAATTAATTATGAAACTAGAGGGGGAGCACTCGGTAGAGTGCAAAACCTCCGCCACTGCTAGGTCACTCAAGTGAACCTGATATCCTATTCATTCAATTTGACGTCAACAGTGTTCAGAGTTATAGTTTGCAACTTTCCCTTTTACATACTCAATTCATTCGTCATAACTAGATTCCTTGAGACAGAAATTGATTTT
Source organism: Eptatretus burgeri (assembly GCF_056783735.1). Classification (NCBI taxonomy): domain Eukaryota; kingdom Metazoa; phylum Chordata; class Myxini; order Myxiniformes; family Myxinidae; genus Eptatretus; species Eptatretus burgeri. The sequence continues at coordinate 22,969,949 of NC_140961.1, forward strand.
ACGTGGGTATATCCACCTGAAGTTCCAAAATCAGCCGCAATTATAATTTTGGCATGTTTTTTGTTGGAAATCACTTATAACATGAAGAAATGCAAAAAAAAAAATCGAAATTTTGTTGAAAAAAAAGTTGCAAATAATTTTTTTTCTCTAACAATTTTTTTGGGGGGAGGGGGAGTTTGGAAATCACTTAAAACATGTAAAAAGGCAAAAAAAAAAAATTCAAATATTTTTTCAAATTGGCCGCCATAGCGGCCATACTGGATTTTGGACAAAGTCCAAAATCTAATGGCATGATCCTTGGACCAGACCTAACCCCCCCACCAAGTTTCGTTGAAATCCGTCGAGGAGTTTTTCCGTAATACTGTTCACAAACAAACAAACAAGCAAGCAGTCATAGACTGGTACTTAAGAAATCGTCAACTTGACCTCTGACCTTGTCTAATAAAAGCTGTCTCTCGAGAAGGTAGCGACGCAAACCAGAAGTTTCTACAATGATTCTGTATCAAACCATCAAAAATCGTAACGTAGACCGAAGCAAAAATCTCCATTTCTCCACGCAATTATACCTTAACGTAACTAAACGACGCGTCTGCTCGAGCGGACGACCTGGTGCATCATGGGACGACCCGTGACGCGTCAAGTTAAATATTTTTATACAATCTTAAAACGTCTCCAAAACATCCGATTTTTACCAGAATTTCTACAACCGACTTTTAAGCGTCCTAAGCGATCGCAAAAACCGAAGACAAAATTAAAATCGAAGTTAAAATGAACTCGTAACGTCGAGCGAAGCAAAAATACTCCATTTCTCCACGTGAATTTACGGAATTATGTTTGACCTCACTCTGACCTTGACCTTTGACCGATTTTGACCAAAATCTAATCAGCACTAGCAATCACCCTCCTGAATCACGTGATGTAATTTGACATTGGTAGCTCCTTCCGTTCTCAAATTATCGTGCCTACAAACAAACAAACAAACAGAAACGGAAGGCATCAATATACTTAGGAAATCTTTAGATTTCGTAAGTAACAAACAAACAAACTAACAAACAAACAAACAAACAAGCAGTCATAGACTGGTACTTACGAAATCGTCAACTTGACCTCTGACCTTGTCTAATAAAAGCTGTCTCCGGAGAAGGTCGCGACGCAAACCAGAAGTTTCTACGATGATTCTGTACCAAACCATCAAAAATCGAATGTTTGACCTCACTGTGACCTTGACCGTTGACAGATTTTGACCAAAATCTAATCAGCGCTAGCCACCACCCTCCTGAATCACGTGGTGTAATTTGACATTGGTAGCTTCTTTCGTTCTCGAGTTATCGTGCCTACAAACAAACAAATAAACCAATGTCACCCGGAGGGTGATCCGTATCTTGCCAAAAGGTGACCACGTGTGACTTAATTGAGGTCACACTGAGGTGAACAGAGCTGCTATCCACCAGGAGCGACTCCTTGAGGAATATCTGCCTACGAGAGATTCCGATGAGAATCGTTCTACAGAGTAACCATGAAAAATATGCTTTTGCCTCATAACGTCACCAAATGACATCATAATGTCTCAAGCTTGACATATCTAGAAAGCACTCATCGAGGTGTTCAACTTGAGGTACTACACGATATGGTTCCTAAAACTTGAGAATTTGACCTTGGGGTCAAATTTGTTTGACCTTGGGGTCAAATTTGTTTGACCTCAGGCGCTAACCATGAAGGTCAAGGCCAATCGCCACCAAAAATTAATCAGCTGAGCGCCAGACCATGAACTATATTCCCATGAAGTTTGAAGACTATCCGATCAAAATTACTCAAAAAATAAGGGTTTCGTCGACTCCCCTGATTTGCGACAAAGTGACCTTGACCTTTGACCTTGACCTTCAAAATTTTATGCGCTGAAAGGGACCTCTATAGGCCTCTGATATGCGAAGTTACAAAAATTTCCAATGACAACTGTGCTCTGCAGAGTGATTTATACATGATTACAGACCAAAAAAAACAAACAAACAAACAAAAAAAAAACATATGAAGGTCAAGGCCAATCGCCACCAAAAATTAATCAGCTGAGCGCCAGACCATGAACTATATTCCCATGAAGTTTGAAGACGATCCGATCAAAATTACTCAAAAAATAAGGGTTTCGTCGACTCCCCTGATTTGCGCCAAAGTGACCTTGACCTTTGACCTTGACCTTCAAAATTTTGTGCACTGAAAGGGACCTCTATAGGCCTCTGATATGCGAAGTTACAAAAATTTCCGATGATAACTGTGCTCTGCAGAATTTTTTATACATGATTACAGACAAACAAAAAAAAAAACAACAAAAAAAAACAAAATAGAAGCTGACTAACATATCTTGCAAAACTTCGTTTTGGCAAGATAAACAAACAAACTAACAAACAAACAAACAAACAAACAAACAAACAAACAAACAGAAACGGAAGTCATCAATATTCTTACGAAATCTTTAGATTTCGTTAGTAACAAACAAACAGAAACGGAACTGATCAATATACTTACGAAATCTTTAGATTTCGTAAGTAATAAACAAACAAACAGACGGAAGTCATCAATATACTTACGAAATCTTTAGATTTCATAAGTAACAAATAAACAAACAGAAAGGGGTGAAAACAGTAACCTCCATCCATCTTCGATGGCGGAGGTTAACAAAGGAGCTCTTACATGGACGAGATGGAACGTGTGCCGGCCAGGTGGATTGCGGATCTCAAGAGAACGAGGACACCTGTGAGTGAAGCAGCTATCATACAGCAGAAAACTAAAACTCTGCGCGATGACTTGAAAAAGGAGAGCGAGAGTTCAGTTGCCGCTGCCACGGCTAAAGAGACCTTCACTGCAAGCCGTGGCTGGTTTGATAGGTTTATGTGTGCACGGGCAGGATGGCCGAGAGGTACGCACCGTTAAGCCGGGTGTCCCGTCTGCGAGCATTAGTTGATGGATGTTAAAGATCCTCAAATATGTCTTTCATGAAGATGAGGAGGGTCATCCCCAGCACCCTTAACACATTACAAATCCCTGCCAGGACTACGAGTAGCAAGCCCTTCCATCCTTCTTCATCTGATCATAACTCACTCTCACTCTCACCCCCACAGCGTATTGTACACAGTATTTTACTATATTGTACTTTGATAAAATCATTTCATTTCAATTTTTTTTTACTGTCAAAACACGTGTTAGATCGAGTGTTTAAATTATCTCTGTTTAAGCCAAAAAGGTAATATCATGGGTGAAAATTACAACGTCTCCCTCCCCACCTCCCACACAACATTATTCCAGTTCTGTATTTCTTATGGAAAAAACAATGATTTGATTTAAGTCGCAGTTTTCAATAACTCATCTGAGACGTAAATCGAGGTATACCTGTACTCCGCTTGACAGATAAACTTGCAGATGACCATAGTTTGCATGTCCGGACGTCTTACAGCTCGGTAGCAGTCACTGGTCAGGTCACGTGCTAACCTTGTGCGTGCAGCTTTCGCAGATAGGAGATCAAAGCTAGATCAGTCAGGCCAACCTTTTGTGACGTCTGAAAACAATAAAACACACCTTTCCTAAAAAAAAAAAAAAGTGCTAATCCGTACTGGGCAAGAGACGAAGAAAGGCCCGTGCCTCCTAACGCCCTTTAGGGTTATCTAAGCCACCAGTGAGCCACATTTGAAATGTCGAGTTTACACCAAAGCTCCGTCGTGTGGAAATGATTCTGGTGTGGTGTAAGAGATTATACAGGTACGAGCTGCAGGTGGAAATGCTTCTGGTGTGGTGAAATAGCATGTACAGGTACGATCTGCAGGTGAAATGGTTCGGGTGTGTATGAGCATGTACAGGTACGACCAGCAGGTGGAAATGCTTGTGGAGTGGTGTTCTGATTCCTTCAGCACGAGCGTACTGACATCAGGTTACAAGCCTCACCACCCGGTTCCATATGGCACCCTGTTTGCTCTGCTGGTCGGGGGTGAGCCGCACCTGCTGGCTCGTCACCATGGTGCTGCCGATGATGTCCCAAAGAGCCCGCTCACTGGAACCTGCCGCTGGGAATCCAAAAACACAAAACTTCAAAACAACACGCTCAATCCGCAGGTACGCGAGACCAAAGGAAAGCGTGAGCGTGTCCCCGTACGTGGACCATTTGACCGGGTGACACGGAGCTGCATTGTCTGGGGACACGTGACACAGATCACATCAACACGGCCCAAGCTTCTCCCGAGGTTAGTGGGAAGCATCTCACGAGCATGTTGGACCGTCCTGTGCGGAACACAGCTCCATTATCCTGGCCGGGGGGGGGGGGGGCTCTGCCTCGAGAAGGTGTTGTCCCCCAGGAGCACGTGGTGCCAGATTATAGTGAAATTCGAGCTACCTTTGGGGGGTAATCCAGTGCCCCACCCAGAACACCTGCCGACAGGTAGGCTTCACGTACACAGAGACCATTTGAACACCTCGTCCAGGACGGACGGACAGGTGTATCCGTGGCTTGTAATCGGAGAGTTAACAACAATTAACAAATATGTTCGTTTTTTAAAAATAAATAAATAAACCCATTGATCGAGAACGGCAACAAAATTACAACGACCATCCCTGTCCACGTGGGTCGTGCGGACGATCATTAAACTGGGTGTGAGGTGCGTGTTACACGTACACTGGTAGGGCTTCACCAAGGTGTGCTCCCTCTTCAGGTGTCCGGTGGTGCCGTCCGCCGGATCCGAATGATAGGCGAAGCACGGCGGCCAGAATGGCAGCAGCAGCAGCTGGAAGAGCAACAACGCCTGCCCGTTCCCCATGGAAAGACCCCGATCCGCCCGGACGAGTCCACTACTAAACACAAGGAGGGGGTGTCCACCACGAGATTCGGACAAGCAGCATAAAACATCCGCACGTGGCGCCGTCCTCCGTCGTCTCGATAGTTCTCCGTCCGGGACGACGATCCTCCACGAGAGGCCGCGCTCTCCAGGCTCAGCCAATGGGAGCGGCGCACGCCTGGGAAGCACGTGAGGCCATGGCCCGGGGACATCACGATTAGCTCTTCTTCCTCTTCGTCTCTGGTTATTCACTAATAATACCTGGTGGTGGTGGTGGTGGTGGTGGTGGTGGTGGTGGTGGTGGTGGTGGTGGTGGTGGTCGTATGGCAGCTCAGCTGCCGGGTAGCTATCATTTCTTGAAGCGCGACTGTGTCGCTGATGCAGTGCCCCTCTACCAGTACACACACTGGAACTGGTACTCATTTCGCCGACCTCGGAAGGATGACGGGCTGAGTCAACCCCCCTGGTATTAATTCAGCGGCTTGAACTCAGGACCCGAGGATCCCAATAGGATCCCAAGCCGGCACCACTAAGCCAACACCAGGCTCCATAATACCTTATCGTCTTTGTCAAAGCTTAATTATTTCTCCCGGCACGAAACATTGATTAATATCTCTGTCAGTTTCGTCACAATGAAAGTTTCAGGTAAATGGACAATTAATCGTTCGGATGTAACGAGGACCAGACCGTTATCTGCAGGTTTTAAAAAAAAACTTGGACCAAACGTCAATGCAATTGGATGGAAGCCAAAAACAAAACAAAAAACAATAAAGAAACCTCGACTCGTGGAAGAACGAAATAACAGATTCATATATTCACAAGAATCAAAGGACAGCACGGAGACATTCAGTCATCACACAGGTCAGGTGAGGTCAGGTCAGGTATGGGAGCATGCGCCGGAGCAGCGCGTCACTGCGTCCACTTACTTCAAGGTCCTCCATCTGGCCATCCCCCAGGCAGATACCTGGTCCATCCCCATCTCCTCGAGATGCCCATCAACCTGCTGCGACCACGAGGAACGTGGTCGGCCCACTGGCCTCCTGCACTAACGAGGGTCCCTCGCCGAGAGAGTCTGGTGTTTGCACCGATTGCACTTTGTATGGGTACAGGTGCAAATCGTTTCTTAGTGTTCGATACAGTGACATCCGAGACATCCCCAACTGGTCAGAACGTCTGTGGGATCGATGTTCCTGCTTCTTCTTGAACACTGTCCATTGCACGTTCACGATTAATCTGCAAACGGACTGAACGTGGTCTTCCAGATCGTGGCAAGTCACTTTACTGACCCATGTTGCTGAAAACGTTGAATGAACCAACGAATCATGAAGTTTGAAGGTGGTTTTCTGGCATTAAAGTGTCGGTAGTATGCTCTTTGGGTGAGAAAAATTCCATCCATCCATTGGGACCATACTCTGTGCAGAGCATTGGTGCTGCTTAAGCAGTCTCTTTGGCTATTGGGCACAATCCTGGACGGGTCGAACACTCCGACACAGTATACCAACAAGCTGGCACTCATTTTGCCGACCTCGGAAGGATGACGGGTGACAGATGACAGGCCGAAAAATTAACCCCACCTGGTGTTAATTAAACAGTGAGCGGGGTTTGAACTCAGGACTCTGGAATCCCGACACCCGAACCATTAAGCCAACACCAGGCATATGAGAATAATTTATCGATAAAATTTCGAATAAAAGTCCACGATTTTGGTTCTATGTTCAGTTGTGAATTTTCCATGCGTCATTTCCAAATGTTAATCTAAATTCTGAAAAGAAAAGAAGTTTTTTTTTTTAAACAACAACAAAAAAAAAAACAGAAATGTTATTTAATTTAAAATCCCTTGGTTATTTTTGGGACACCGTTTATATATGTATATTTTTTGCATCTATATATAAATATATAAATATATATATATACATATATATATATATATAAATATATCTATATATATATATAAATATATCTATATAAATATAAATATATATCTATATAAATATATATATATATATATATATATATATATATATATATATATATATATATATATATATATATATATAAATATATAGATATATATATAAAAAAAAATATAAATATATGATAAATATATATATGATAAATATATATATATATGATAAATATATATAAAATATATATATATATATATATATATAAAAAAAAAATATATATATATATATATATATATATATATATATATATATATATATATATATATATATATATATATATATTGTTGTGGTTGACCAAATTCACAAACCACCATTCAGGTCCCTTAGGTGAGATATCTCGGTAAGTATATGTGTAGTTAGGCCCAAACCCGTTGTCTAGAGGGAATAAATGTCATTCATGCGTGCTGCGACTCTTCAGGATAGCTGTTTTTCTTTTACTATCTTTATTTTGGACCAGCCACCATCTCTACCACCACCAACCACGTCTCAACAGTCATCACAACATCAACCACCCACCACAACGCCGCTTCACCACAACAGCCACGACCTTTACCGTCACACCTCGCAACCGTCGCATCGCCACCGTTCTTGCGCCGCTTGTGGGTACCGGTACTGGACTCGTGCAGGGCGCGCACCGAACAGCGTGTACAAAACATCACGGACTTTCCGCAGAAAAACGGATCAAAAACGACTCACGCCCACTTTTGTTCCGTCCAATCGGTGAGCGAGGGGCGATTTGGCCCCGCCTCCAGGGCGTTGGAGGGCGGTCGCTATATGCAAATTCATGGATCAAAAAGCATTCACGCCCACTTTTTCTCGGGCCAATGGGGAGCGAGGTGAAAGGTCGAAGGCAGGGGGCTGATATAAGCGGCTGCGTTCGTCAGAAAGGTGGTGTGCGTTGGAAAGAGTGAGTTCGGAGTTCAAGAGAGTCGTCGGTGGAGCTGGAAGGAAGTTGCGCGTTGGAACGAGCTGTGCGTTGGAACGAGTTGTCGGCGGAGCTGTGGAGAGGTGGCGGCGGCGAAGACGGACGAGGGGGTGCTCGCGTCGGTGCCGGGAGCTGAAGGCGGGAGGCCGACGGCGCGACCTGGTCGAGGTGGAGATGCTCGTCGCGGGACCCGAGACAGAATAAAAATCCTCCTTCCCCCGAGCATCAGCAACCCCCTCCTGTTTCCCCCCGCGCTGAGATAGTGCGACAAAGGGGGCCCCTTTTCCCACCCCCTACCAGACACTGTCCGCGAGGCCCGCGGAGTTGGGGCACCATCGCCACTTCGCGCCTCATCATCAGACGGGTAGGCCCGACCCGGTCTCGGCCCCAGGCCCGCCTCATCCTTGAGGGTGTTCTTTTTCTTGGTTTTGGGTATGTGTTGTCGGCGCCGTCTGTGAAGTAGAATTGTATAAGTGTTGCCGTGTGCTCGGTAGTCGGATAGCTCTGCATTGTGTCTTCGCTTTTACATTTGCTTTTTGTGTAAAATTGCATTGTGTTTCTTCTTCTTTTCCATGTGCTTTTGGTGGAATTATAGATGTGTGCTTCCCGTGTGCCGCGAAATAAATGTGCTTATTATTGAACTGTTTTCCCGCTTCGCTTCGTCATTTCTTTCATTGAATCCTCATCTTGCTTCACGTAAAGGGTTGGTCCTGGGCTAAGACGCCCGATAATTAATTGAACCGTCGAGGCCGACGAATAACACCGCACGGTTATCCCGATAGTACGGAACGGGTCGCTTAAGTGGCCCGTGTCCGAAGTCGACCTGCGGCGAGGTGCGATCGCCCGGTCTCCCCTCCGTGTGGGTACTTAGGTAGGTCGAATTTGGCGAGCAACCCTATCCCACGCGGGGGCCGATTGGCTCGATCGCGGTGAGACCGAAAGGTCCACCCGTGACTGGTTCCCGGCGTTAGTCCGAGAGGGTCACGACTGGATTGTCCGTCCGGCGGGCGAGAATCCGCGACACTGGTGTCAGGTCGTGCGATACAAACTCATCGCCCTCCTCGCAGAACTGGTAACGGAGAACGGGAAAACGGGCTGTCCTGTCTCCAATTAAATTCACGGGAATCGGTCCAGGGGTGAGAGAAGCGACCCCCGATTCCCTCCAAATTACGAGCGATTCAAATTAACCCTTTAAGAGAAGCAAGATGGCGTCTCAAGGCGAGCGGGAGCCGGGGGTATTAGAAATAGATGTAGAATGTGTAGAATCCATGGCTCAGGATGAAATACCCGTGCAGGAAATGTTAATTGTACAGGAAAACGAACTCGCCCAACTGAACCCAGAGGCCGAAATGGGTGCGGCAGCGGCCGCGGTGTATGACACCTCCCCTCCCCCTCTCCACCAAAACCTCCCGATTCTTGCCGAATCGGCTCACCCAAGCGCACCCGACATGGCCCAGCTATTCGCCATGCTGGCGGCAATGACAGCGAGGATGGATGCGAATACACAACAAATAAACGAAAAGATGGATACAAATACAAACGAAATAAAACGCATGAAAACTAAAATGGAAACAAACATGAAGGAAGAAACGAAAAAGCTCCGGGGGGAGACGCAGAACATGGGCCGATGCCTGCAGGCGGGCATGAAGGCCGTTAGCAGAGAACTCAAAATGGCGACTCCACGTGTAGGAACGAACGAGCTGGAAGGGGGTGCAGCGGCTGACAGGCCCGCGGTGGAGGCGGGTAAAAAAATAATTCGGGGGGCGTGTTGGGCGAGGGTCGTGACAGAAGAATCGACGATGACCGAAAGGGAAAAATTAAATGGGGAGACCAAGACGTGTGAGACGAGACACGAGGTGACGACAAAGGAAATAAAAATAGTTGAGACAAGGGAGGTAAAGGGTGAAGAGGTGACTGAGTTGGCAGAGACACGGGAGATGGGAACGATAGAGGGAAGACTACACGATGAAGACGGGGTAAGTGACGCACACACACACACGGAGGTAGTGGAGGATAATGGGGGTGAGCTGGTGGACTGGGTGGAGACCCGGTGCGAGCAGCTGGATAGCCTCCTCCAGGAACGAGGGGAGGGAGTATGCCCCCTTGAGGCGAGTCACAACCAGGTGAGTTCGGTCGTGCTTTGCGAGGTTGAGGGGACGGGTGCTGTGGACAGGTGCACGGAGAGCTTGGGGGGTATAGAGGCCCCGGAGACCCTTGTGGGGACACAAATCCCCAGTGTGGTTGTCCCTGTGTGTGTGGTGCAAAGTATGAGTGAGGAACCACGTGTGAGTGGTGTGGTGGCGAGTGTGCCGGAGTGTGTGCTTCCCAGCACGCCGAGTGTGGATGAGGAACCGCGGGTGAGTGCCCCCGCGTGTGTGGGTGAGGCACCGTGTGGGAGTGAGGCCGTGTGTGTGGATGAAACGGCCAGTGTGGATGAGGCACCGCGGGTGAGTGCCCCCCCCGTGTGTGAGTGAGGGACGGTGTGTGGATGAAACACCGCGGTTGAGTACCCCCGCGTGTGTGAGTGAGGCACGGTGTATGAGTGAGGCACGCGTGAGTGAACGGCCGAGTGCAAGGGAGACCGTGTGTGTGAGAGAGCGGTATGTGAGGGAGATGTCGGTGGGCATGCGGGAGCACGCAGCCGCGTCTCCCGGGGTGAATGTGATGGAATGGACTGTGAGCGTCGTAACACGCAGGTGTGCGTGGGTCGAATGGCGACGACGGCGACATGGGAGAAACGAAAGCCGAGTAGCGGCTGTAGTTGTTTCGGGGACCGTGCCGGGTTCACCCAGCAGTGAGCACGAGGTTCGTGCTGTGCAACGCACGAGACCGCCACGAGCTCGCTTGCGAGAGTGAAGTCCCGGTCCGGAAACGCCAGCGGTGGATTTGCCGATCCCGCGGACGGACAAAGTTTAGGCAGGATTACGGATTTGGACCGGACGGGTTCTCCACGCGATCGTGTGTGTTGAGCTCCAACGGGCAAAGCACATGTGTTCGCGTGGGGAACCCCTCGAGACGTGGGGCTTGTGTTTTTTTTTTATGCGCACGGTGACGCCATGGCTGCACGTGGGGTTGGAATCTGGCAGGAGGTGTATCCCTGCCGGATGGTACCGTCCAAGGAGGGACGAGGAACACGTGCAGCTGCATGACGTCACGGGCAGGTGCAAAGTGCGCGAGTTGCCGCGCTGGTGCTGCGCAGGTAAAGAAAAAAAAAAAGAAAAGCAAGCCTCACTTTCGGGTGCACAGGATTCCTGGGCAAGGGGTGGAAGACCCCTTAACTCGGGCACAGGATGGAAACTAGTTAGGGGGAAGGGTTAGCTTAGTTAGACCGACTTCATGGGGCAGGGGTAAGTCCTCATGGAGTCCGTGGAATGGATTAGTTAGAGGGATGATTGCGAGATTTAGGTTGGGAAATTGAAATAAAATGATTTATTTGAGGACATGGACAGACTTGTGAATGTGTAGAGGGGACGTAGCTTAGCTACGTAGTGTTAAAAGGAACGTGCTGTAGTTTAAGGGACGACGTGGGAGCACGAGTTAGTTAGGGGATGTAGTTAGAAGAATGGCAGAGTTCAGCGGTGAGTATGTTGAAGAGTTGGTGAGTGAAGTGGAAGCATGTGCTTGTTGAGTGAGTGAGGCCAGCGGGTCTGTGTGAGTGGAGCGAATGGGGAATGCATGGTGCGATGAGTGATTGGGGGGAGGAGTGACTCCCGCCCAAGGGACCCCGGGGTCAGTGTAGAGTGAGTTAGCTGGGTTAGTCAAATTGAAAAATGGAGGTCGTTTTGCTGTTGGTGGGAAAGTAGGCTCGAGACCCATTTGGAGGGGTGCAGGAGCCCTGTTGACGGGCTTGGGAGCGTGGCTGCGAAAGGTGAGTATCGCTGAGTGGGTACCCCGGGCACCAGGCTAGTCGGCCGCGGTAGGCCATGGGCCCATGGGGGGCCGGGATAGCGTAGTGGGCACGGGTGCGCCTGCTTGGTGCGGGGGCCCGGGGCGCCATTAGCCGCGTGGGCAGTGTTGTGGGCAAGGGTGACCCTCGGAAAGGGGCCCGGGAAGCCAGCCTGCCACGTGTGCGTTTCAGGGGAGGTGCCATGGGGGGCACTCCCCGGTGTTTAGGGAGCTGGTAGGCTCGGAGGCAGTGTAGTGCCCGGGGGTGCCATAGCGGGAGATTCGGCAGAGGGTCGTGCCTGCCAAAGGGAGCCACGTGTCCCAGCCAGGAGACCGTGTGAGGGCACGGAGAGAAAATTGGGGGGCGAGGCCCGAAATTGTGAGGACACCAACACAGGCGACGGGAATCTGGGTTGTAAGAACCAATAGTTTAAGCGAGAGGCGCTTGTTGAAAGCCCCGGGGTAGTTTAACAGTTAAATGGTTAGGGTAGATTAGGAGATGTACCCCTCCGCACCATCCATCCCCTCGCTCTCGTTGTGGGCCACTGGACCCACTTTGGGTTAGATCGCCGAACTCTGGGGAGGCCATCCTGAGGCTTCGTTGGGCCTCGACACAGGACGTTAGCTCTCCCTTATTCCCCTCCGGGAAGGGAACGTAGGGGTTGGGAGTAGGCTAGGTGACAGGATAGGTTAGCCGAACAAGGACGATAAAGGGGGTTAGGGGACGATTTATAGTGGGGAAGTAAAAATAAAAATAAATAAATAAATAAGTTGGGGCTAAATTGGGGTTTGACAAATTAAGGGAGTGGGTATGTACAGTGACAGGCAAAGGCGATATGTTGGGAGGGAGACAGGTAGGTAGGTCCGAGCCCGCCTTCCGAGTGGCCAGCACCACCGTACTCCCTCCACCAACCTCCACTGAACGGCAAAGGCTGGCCACTTCAGCCGGCTGGCTGTTGTTCTTCAAGGCCTGTGCCGGCCCACTTCATCGGCAGCTGTTGTGTTGCTGCAAGGCCTGTGCCGGCCGGATCATCTGCAGCTGTGGTACTTCAAGGCCTGTGCCGGCCCACTTCATCTGCCGGCTGGCTGTTTTTCTGCAAGGCCTGTGCCGGCCAGTTCATCTGCCGGCTGTGTTTGCCTGCAGCGGCCTTCTTCTGCGGGCTGTGTTTGCCTGCTCACCTTTGCCATGCCATGCCCACTGCCCATGTTCACCAGCCCCATTCAATTTTTGCTCTGCCCCCCCCCCCTGTTCATTTCCATGTGCGCCAGGATCCGCAAGGCAACAGTTTGCAAGCTGCGAGAACTGCCCTGTTGGCAGCTACAACACGGGCCTGCAGTGGCGGCCCGTGCACCGTGTTTGTGTCCATCCATCCATCCGTTGTGTTCATTGCGTGTGCCACTTGAGCTGGCACGGAGACTACGTTTGTGCAGCCCATGCACCATTGTGGTTCACTGCGTTCAGTTCAAAAGGGAAGGCCTTGGACTGCGTGTGAGCAGCCAGCCACGTTCCCTGTCACCTGCATTGTTTTGAGCCAGAGACTGCATGCGAGCAGCCTGGCTCCCTGCTAACTGCTTTTCTTTTGCAGAGTTCATTGATCCTGGGCCATGGTTTAGTGTAAAATTTGTAAGTTAAGGTTACGATGTACTGTAAATATGAGTGCGCCCCCGGCATGTCTGTCCTAGCGCCGGCAATTTTATTTAAGTCGTCCGTGTGAGTGAGTTTGTTTAGGTAGTTACGCAGCCCTCAGGTTATTTATTTTGGGGACACGAATACCATGAATGTCGCACTCAGGGATCCGTAGGTAAAATGTACTAGGGGAAAACTACACATGATGGCACACGAAAATACGACGACTCGGGACGAGTCTGTAAAAAGGGGAGGGGGTAGTGTTGTGGTTGACCAAATTCGCAAACCACCATTCAGGTCCCTTCGGTGAGATATCTCGGTAAGTATATGTGTAGTTAGGCCCAAACCCGTTGTCTAGAGGGAATAAATGTCATTCATTCGTGCTGCGACTCTTCAGGATAGCCGGTTTTCTTTTACTATCTTTATTTTTGACCAGCCACCATCTCTACCACCACCAACCACGTCTCAACAGTCATCACAACATCAACCACCCACCACAACGCCGCTTCACCACAACAGCCACGACCTTTACCGTCACACCTCGCAACCGTCGCATCGCCACCGTTCTTGCGCCACTTGTGGGTACCGGTACTGGACTCGTGCAGGGCGCGCACCGAACAGCGTGTACAAAACATCACGGACTTTCCGCAGAAAAACGGATCAAAAACGACTCACGCCCACTTTTGTTCCGTCCAATCGGTGAGCGAGGAGCGATTTGGCCCCACCTCCAGGGCGTTGGAGGGTGGTCGCTATATGCAAATTCATGGATCAAAAAGCATTCACGCCCACTTTTTCTCGGGCCAATGGGGAGCGAGGTGAAAGGTCGAAGGCAGGGGGTCAAAGGCGAAGCCACGGGGCTTATATAAGCGGCTGCGTTCGTCAGAAAGGTGGTGTGCGTTGGAAAGAGTGAGTTCGGAGTTCAAGAGAGTCGTCGGTGGAGCTGGAAGGAAGTTGCGCGTTGGAACGAGCTGTGCGTTGGAACGAGTTGTCGGCGGAGCTGTGGAGAGGTGGCGGCGGCGAAGACGGACGAGGGGGTGCTCGCGTCGGTGCCGGGAGCTGAAGGCGGGAGGCCGACGGCGCGACCTGGTCGAGGTGGAGACGCTCGTCGCGGGACCCGAGACAGGATAAAAATCCTCCTTCCCCCGAGCATCAGCAACCCCCTCCTGTTTCCCCCCGCGCTGAGATAGTGCGACAAAGGGGGCCCCTTTTCCCACCCCCTACCAGACACTGTCCGCGAGGCCCGTGGTGTTGGGGCACCATCGCCACTTCGCGCCTCATCATCAGACGGGTAGGCCCGACCCGGTCTCGGCCCCAGGCCCGCCTCATCCTTGAGGGTGTTCTTTTTCTTGGTTTTGGGTATGTGTTGTCGGCGCCGTCTGTGAAGTAGAATTGTATAAGTGTTGCCGTGTGCTCGGTAGTCGGATAGCTCTGCATTGTGTCTTCGCTTTTACATTTGCTTTTTGTGTAAAATTGCATTGTGTTTCTTCTTCTTTTCCATGTGCTTTTGGTGGAATTGTATATGTGTGCTTCCTGTGTTCCGCGAAATAAATGTGCTTATTATTGAACTGTTTTCCCGCTTCGCTTCGTCATTTCTTTCATTGAATCCTCATCTTGCTTCACGTAAAGGGTTGGTCCTGGGCTAAGACGCCCGATAATTAATCGAACCGTCGAGGCCGACGAATAACACCGCTCGGTTATCCCGATAGTACGGAACGGGTCGCTTAAGTGGCCCGTGTCCGAAGTCGACCTGCGGCGAGGTGCGATCGCCCGGTCTACCCTTCGTGTGGGTACTTAGGTAGGTCGAATTTGGCGAGCAACCCTATCCCACGCGGGGGCCGATTGGCTCGATCGCGGTGAGACCGAAAGGTCCACCCGTGACTGGTTCCTGGCGTTAGTCCGAGAGGGTCACGACTGGATTGTCCGTCCGGTGGGCGACGTGCCGCGATTCGAGTTACGTGGCCGTCAGCACGCCGGCGGGCGAGAATCCGCGACAATATATATATATACATATATATATATATATATATATATATATATATATATATATATATATATATATATATATATATATATATATATATATATATATGTATATAGCCTGGTGTTGGCGCAGTGGTTAGGGCAGCGGCTTGGGATCCAAAAGGTCCTGAGTTCAAACCACGTTGGGCCACTGAATTAATACACCAGGGGGTTGACTCAACCTGTCATCCTTCCGAGGTCGGCAAAATGAGTACCAGTGTACTGGGCCGGTGTATACCCCGGTTAAAATAGGTGTACCATATCCCTGTGTCGTAAGAGGCGACCAGGGTTGCGTCAGGAAGGGCATCCGGCATAAAACATGTGCCAAATCACGATGCGGATCAAACGGATGATCCGCTGTGGAGACCCCGAAAGGGAGCAGCCGAAAGAAGAAGAGGAGAAGAGATATATATATATATATATATATATATATATATATATATATATATATATATATATATATATATATATATATATATATATATATATGTATATATATATATATATATATATATATATATATATATAAATATACGTGTATTGTTACGAATTTTGGCCCGTCCGGCGTCCGATCGGCCACGTAAATCGAATCACGACGCGTCGCCCACCGGAACGGACAATTCAGTCGTGACCCTCCGGAAACTACCGCCAGGAGCCAGTCACGGGTGGGGGTTTAACCTCACCACGATCGTGCCAATTGCCCACCCGCGCAGGATAGGGTTGCTCGCCAAATTCGACCTCCCTAAGTACCTGCGTGAGTGGTCTACCAGGCGATCATACCTCGCCGCAGGTCGACTTCGGACACGAACCACTTAAGCGGCTCGTTCCGTGCTGCAGGGATAACCGAGCTGAGTTATCGTCGACCTCGACGGTTCAGATTACTTATCGGGTGTTTCAACCCACTATTAATCCCTTACGTGATGCAAGATGGAACTTTCAAACAGAGGAAAGGATGCAACGAAACGGGAAACAGTTTGACAAGCAAGCACTTTATTTCACACACACACAACACATGCACGTAAGGCAGTAATGCAATGCGCAGCAAAAGCCAAAATGCAACAAAAGCAAAAGCACTACTACTGACTATAATTATTTACAACACTTAAACAATTATACTTGTCGGGACTCAGCGCCACATCATTCATTCAAAATAAACAGGAAAGACCTCCCCATAGGCAGGGAGGTAGACGGGGTCCGTGGACCAAATGTGCGCGGAACCTGGAGGAGTGGCCAGGTCCACGAGACCGAAAAGGTATTACCCGCGTCCTTGTGACGCGATGGCGGGCAAGCCGCAATGTCAGCGCAGCTGCGCCCCGACTCCGTGCCCCTGGCATGGTCGGTGAGCCCTCTCCGGCGTGCTCCGCGCAAGCACGGTTTTGGTCGACATCACGGTTAGGGTGGGGAATGAACGGGGCCACCGGCACTATCTCAGCGTGGATGGGGGGGGGAATTGTTGATGCTCAGGGTCGAGCGAGGGGAATGGCTGGCTGGCTTGGTCGCTTGTGAAGGCGAAGGTGGCTCAATTCCAGCGATGAGACGACACCAACGACCAGCGATGAGACGACACCAACGACGAGTGACGAGGCGATACCAACGATGAGAAAAGCGACCCCCACACGACTACGAGTTCCACACAGACTCGCGTCTTTTATAGACCTGGGGAGGAGCCTGTATGCAGATTTTAGGATCAAAACGCGATTGGAGACGGGGCCACGCCACCCTCTGTTCAGCCATTGGTGTGGCAAAAAGGGGCGTGAGCCTCTTTTGATCCGAGTTTCTCTCCCGTAAAGAATCCACATTCATCGCGCTTGGAGGCGGGGCCATACTGCCCGATGCTCGCCCATTGGACGGAGAAAAAGGGGCGTGAAGCCTTCCTGATCCAAATTTCTCTCCCGTAAAGGCATCCATTGCACTCGCAGCTTGCCGCGTTCGGCAGCAATCACTGAACGGCTTCGGACAGTATGACATTCGGTGTTGACTGGTGGTGGGGTCGATGGCCGTGGAAGGAGAAAGGCGAAGGTGGTGGGGGGGGGTTGCTGTGGTGGTTTGGTGGTTGGCGGGCGTCGTTTGGGAATGGCGGTGAAGCGATGTTTGCCAGATGGAGTTGTGTAGGTAAAGAGGCAAAGGTGGTGGTGTTTGAGTTGTTGGCGACTTAATGGTCCAAAATAACGAGAGAGAAAGAAAAATGGCTAACTCAAAGCGTCGCAGCCCAGATGAATCACACATAATCCCTCTAAACAACAGGTGTGGGCTTACTACACATTAACTTATCGATATATCTCACCTGAGGACCCTTTATGGTGTATTGCGAATTTCCACAGCCGTAACAATATGTACAAATGATACTTACTCACCATGCAGCAGATAGAGATGAATTTGGAGTGAGAGATGTGCAATAATGAATTGATTCAGTGATTGTGCAATTAAAATAAATAATAGTCCTAAAATAATTGATTTCTCAATCAATTGCTTCATAGCATACCTCAACCACCATTGTTTCATCTGAATCTGTAACTCTTTGAAAATTAATTAATCGAAAAATGAATAATGATTCAATTAAATGATAAATCAAAAAATTAAAAATACCCTTTATAGCCAAATCACTTGGTCACTGCCATGTCCAAATATCAGGTTCCGAGCTCAAAGGATGGCTGAGATATCACCCGGCCAAACAAACAAGAAAACAAACAAATAAACGAAGTGAAAACTGAGTACTCCTTTCCTTCGGCGCCCCGGCGATGACGTCATGCATCACCTTGATATGGCATTGGGAAGGAGCGGTGTACAATACTCTTTATAGCCAAATCACTTGGTCACTGTCATTTCCAAATATCAGCTTCCTCGCTCAAAATATGCCTGAGATATTGCCAGGATGAGAAATAAAATAAATAAGTAATTAATAAATCGATAATAATTGAGTAATTAATCACTTAATTGGTGAATCAAAAAAAAACATTTTTGCCAAAGCGCATCTTCACTTTTGTCCCCACATTTCAGCTTCCAAGCCAAAGGATGGCTCAGATATCGCCCAGACAAGCAAGAAAGAAATAATTAATCGATTAATCAATTATTCAATAAATCAAAAATATTCTTTGTAGCCAAATCACTTGGTCACTGTCATGTCTAAATATCAGCTACCGAGCTCAAAAGATGCCTGAGATATTGTTGTGGGCCGGGCTTCGGTGGCGATAAACGACTACTAGGTGGAGCAGTGGAGTCGTCTTCCACCGAACATCCGGAATTTAGGTCGTGACCCTCGGACAACTCCAAAGGTCACGGGATCCTTAGCGGACCATGATTGCCAATATTTTGATGGTGTGGGGTAGGGTTAATTGCCTAATTTCAATATACCTAAATACCCACGTTGTCCAACTACCAGGGAAAACCACACCCTCGACGGGCTCTGTCGAACCGGGTCGCTCTAGCGACCTCGGTCCAGTATAACCGAGCGGAATTACCAAAGTCCGTCGGACCCAAATGAACAATTACCGGCCCAAACGGCTTCACAAATTCTCAATACGCACCGTGCTGAACCAATGGGAGAAAGCACAGAAAACGAGCTGGTACATTTAACAGGGGTTTATTTATAAGGGAGGGGGACACAGAGAGCAGAGTTAAACCGACTAAAAGCCATGCAGGTATGTACAAGGCACTTACACAATTCTACTTAACAGACTGGTACACACACACACACACACACACACACACACACACACACACACACACACACACACACACACACACACACACACACACACACACACACACACACACACACACACACACACACGAACTGGGCCGGCCGGCCTTTATTGAGGCCTCCAGCTCGGAAGGAAAGGCGAGCCGAAGGCCAGGGTCTGGCGTGCACCTGTCCACCTCGTGCGGTGTACGACGATCTGGTCGTGTGGCGGGACTCGAACCCACAGCTTTAACGCAGCGCCAAGCACCAGGGACCGTGCTCTCCAACCGGCCACGCACCAATCAACCAAGACCAAGGAGAAGATCAGAGACGACGATGACCCAGGACCAGGCAAACCAGCCAGCACCAAGACCCACGACCCTCAAGACAACCAACCTCCCCAGCCTGGCGTTCCTTTATATCTTTCTTGTCCGGGGTGAGAAAATCGGCATCTGAGGCAGTCTCCACCCTCATTGGCCGGGGTGTCGTGGGAAAGTCGCTCTCTGTGGCCATCTCAACCCTCATTGGCCGGGGTGTCGTGGGAGAGTCGCCCTCTGTGCATGATTGGACAAGGGGTGGAGTCGGAGCTGAGGCGATGAAAATCTCCGCCCACGTACGTGGTCAAACGCATGTGGGCAATGGCTTCGGTGTGCGAAGTGAAGTGAAGGAGATTCGTTGAAAAGAAACTTCGCAGCGCACACATGTAATTCCCGTTAGACACAGGTAGGGGGCCTTGACTATAAACACATACTTATCGAGATAACTAAACTTGGGGACTGCTGTCTGTCTGTGTGCACAAGGCTTCCAAATTCGTAACAATATTGCCAGGATGAGAAATAAAATAAATAAGTAATTACTACATAGATAATTATGAAGTAATTAATCAATGAATTGATTAATCAATAAATCAAAAATACTATTTATAGCCAAATCACTTGGTCACTGTGATGTCCAAATATAAGCTTCCGAGCTCAAAAGGTGTCTGAGATATTGCCAGGATGAGAAATAATACAAGTAATTAATAAATCGTTAATAATTAAGTAATTAATCATTTAATTGATTAATCAATAAATGAAAAATATTCTTTCTCGCCAAATCACTTGGGCACTGTCGTGTCCAAATATCAGCTTCTGAGCTCAAATAGTGCCTGAGATATTGCCAGGATGAGAAATAAAATAAATGAGTAATAAATAAATCAATAATAATGAAGCAATTAATGAATTAATTGATTAATCAAAAAAATTTAAAAAACACCTTTTTGGCCAAAGCACATCTTCACTTTTGTCCCCAAATTTCAGCTTCCTAGATCAAAGGATGGTCGAGATGTCGCCCGGAAAGCAAGAAAGAAGTAATTAATTGATTAATCAATAAATCAAGAATAGTCTTCATAGTCAAATCACGTGGTCACTGGAATGTCCAAGTAACAGAATCCAAGCTCGAAATGTGCCCGAGATATTGCCCAGATGAGAAATAAAATAAAGAAGTAATTAATAAATCGATAAAAATGAAATAATTAATCAATTCATTGATTAATCAAAAAATAAAAAATATTGTTTTTGTCAAAGCACATCTTCACTTTTGTCCCCAAGTTTCAGCTTCCCAGCTCAAAGGATGGCTCAGATATCGCCCGGGCAAACAAGAAAAGAAGAAAACAAGCCGGTTGGCGGCGATGGGTCGCCGAGCATGGAAACTATAAGATGTAGAGCAAAATGGATGTCATATAGCGGGTAGGGAATCACCTTAAGATTATGCATATCAAATCTCATCCAGTTCCATCTACTGATAACTACTCGGTATCCATTTGAATGAAAAGTACCGAAAATGCGGTTTGAAATCGGAAATCCCCAAAGTTTGAGGGGGTGCTGTGGGTGAACAAAGATCTAAATGGAAAATCCGGTTTGATCGTTTGTGCACAATGTATTCCAGACGATTAGTGTGAATTTTCATGACCATCCAACCATAACCCTAGGAGGAGTAGCATTTGGCGCGAAGGCACCTCCAGCTCTCGCATATTATCGATTTTTGCACTAATTGACTTTTGACCCCTGACCTAATATAAGCGAAATCGGTCAATATGTCCTGAGGCAAAGTTGTAGTACTCATTGAGTACCATGAACCTGCAAAGTTTCCTTCGTATCGATGCACTCACCTGGTCGCTAGGGGGCCTTCAATTTTCGCGCATACCCTAATTGTAGTGGGCGCTGCGGGTAATCGTTTATCTGAGGTTCGGTAAAGCTTGCATTCCAGAATGGTACAGCATACTCGAGGAGGGATCTCACATCCCCTTTATACAGGACATCATCATCAAATCTTCAAGAGACAGATTGAACTTTAAAAATAGTTTCAACATATACAGTTTACCATTTGCTCTCACCAGAATATTCTGAATGTGGTAAGTTCCACTTCAAATCCATTGAAATGAACAAACCATGGACCGAAAACATGGACCAACTTCGATCCTCTCATCCCAACTCTCTCTTCCTCATATGTGGCGACTTCAATTGTCATCATGCCAGTTGGTTAGGTGTGGGTACCTCTCTCACCTGTCATGGCACTTCAGCAAAAGACATCTGTGACTCATTGGGACTGACTCAATCTGTCAACTTCCCGACCCGGAGCTCAACCAATGGTATCCATCTCTTCTAGCTCTAATTTTGACCAATTTCCCAGAAAATATCTGCTGTTCTTCCTCTGTTCCAATTGGTTCTTCTGACCACGTCCTTGTCAAAGTGGACATCTCTCTAGGTGTTATCAGAGAACCACCTCAGCGCCGTCGAGTCTGACATTTCACTCAGGCCGACTGGCAGGGACTTCGAGCCATCAAGCTTCTAGACTGGTCTCCCATCTCTACTTTCTCCCACATCCACTCGTCTTGGGAATTCTTTTAAAGAACTTTGCCTTCTCCCAATCATCAGCAAGGTTATGGAATCCATCATCGCTTCAGACTTTCAACCATTCTTATCCAATGGCTTGATTTCCAATCATAAATTTGGATTCAGACCAGGTCGCTCTACCCTGTATATGCTGCTTCTGCTCGCCCAACAATGGATGGAGGTCCTCTATGCCAGACACAAGATCAGAGCCATCTCCCGAGACATATCGCGTGCTTTCAATACGGTCTGGCACCCTGCCCTGCTCACCAAGCTCTCTTCCTATGGTATCTAAGGCCACCTCCACTCATGGCTCACAGACTTCCTCTCCTGTAGCAGCCAACGTGTGGCCCTTAATGGAGTTCTCTCATCCCCTCTTCCTGTCCAGGCTGGAGTTCCCCAAGGCCGTGTTCTGGGCCCCGTTCCTTTACTGGTTTTAATCAATGATCTCTCTGACTCTCCATAAAATCCTATCTCTTTGCTGATGACTCCACCCTCTGCCGTACCATCTGTCCTCCCTCAGATCGACAAGTGGCAGCCTCTTCACTCTCTGCAGATCTGGATAAAATCACAAACTGATCCAACATGTGGAACATGTCTTTCAATCCTGACAAATCTCACACTCTCACTATGTCTCTCCGAAAAGACCGTCTGAAAACTCCCCCTCTCACCCCAATCTACTTTCTCAACAATCCTCTTGAATAAGTCCTTTCATTGAAGCTTCTGGGTCTCACTATGTGCCATAATCTTTCCTGGGAAAGCCACATTTCCAAGCTGGCCTCCAAAGCCAGTCACCAACTGGGCATCCTCTGTTGTGCAAAGTCCTTCCTTGGCACACCTGAGTTCCTGAGCACATACAAAGCTTTCATCCACAGCCAGAAGGAGTACTGCTCTTCCCTCTGGGCTGGTGCTCTCACCTCTCACCTTTCTTGGCTTCACGCTGTGGAAACGAAGCCGTTTAGGATCATTGGTATCTACCACGATGAGGCTGAGTCTTTGGGTCTCTCACTCTCACTGCAGGTAGGTTGGTGGTCTTTCCATCTTCTCTCCGGCTTCGGCCCCCTTGCTCTCTCTACGATATGCCCCCCCCCCCATATTTCGCAGAGTGCTCAAGGTCTGCCAGCAACCCCCTTCTTCCCTTCTTGTAAAACTACCACAATCAAGAATCACTGCTCACCTTCACTCCTTCATTCGTCTATTTTCCCATCTTTGGAACAAACTCCCACACTCTCTTCAATCCCACTCTTCCCTCCAGGTCTTTAAAACAGCTATTCACCACAATCCCTTGTCTTCCTCCATCCAGATCCTTGATCTTTTCTACCCCCGTTAATCCACCCCAAACCCACCTCCTTCAAATTCCCTCCTTTTCTTCCTGAATGTCCCTGTCATGTAAGGACCTGAAAGTCCCTGTCGTGTCCATCTTGTTTAACCTGTGTAACCCTCCCCCATCCCTCACCCTTCCACAGATTTCCTCATGTCTCTGTTCCCCACTGCTTTGTGCTTCTTTCTCCTGCCCCTCTTGGGTCCTGCACCCCTTGTTGTACATTCTGTGTGTTCGCTTTTATACGAGCCTCAACAGTGTATACAAAAAAACATACATAGTAACCCCGAAGATTTTAAGGTGCTAAATTTCCTCAAGTAGTAATGCTTGCAAAGTCAGCTGTAGCATCTGTGATTATTTGTTCATCAAATAAACTTGCATGCGGGAACATTTTTCTACATTCAATTTCATCTTATTATTGTTTGTCCAATTTTGAAAGTCATTGAAGACATCTCGCTGAGCCATTACTGGTTTGCTGCCCCTTGTGTTTCCAACTATTGTCGTATCATCTGCATACTTAAAAACCAAGATGGATTTTGCTACGTTCCACTTGAGCCATTGCATCATTGATCTGAACCAGAAAGTGAAGGGGGGCTACCTTGGTACCTTGAGGTACACCACCCATAAGGATCTCAATGTCTGACAAGGTAATCTTGTATCATACACTCAAAATTTTATTCGGTTCAAAAAAAACTACAGATCCGAGGAATTAGAGCTGTTCTTACATTTAGATCTATGAATTTATTCACTATGACATCATGACCAATCAAATTGAAAGCTTTAGAGTTATCAGTTACAACAACCGAGCTGTGACTTTATGGTTTGTCAGCATGTTCGTACAAATCATTCACGAGTTTAATGAGGTAACGTGATGTTTAGTAACCAGACCTAGTATAATGATTTTTGTCAATTTTATCTCTAATATCATGTAATGACCATTTCACTACACAATTCTCTGCGACCTTTGAAAAGTGATCAGGTAAAGATACTGGTCTCAATTTGTTCCACACTGGTTGAGTTGATTTCGGAATTGGAACTACAATTGCACTTTCCACTGAGCGGGAACAGTTCCTTCAGTGAAGGAAGCATTGAGCATATTGGTTGTTGGACCTGAATGTTCACATGCAAATTCCCTAATTATACGAGCTGGAATCCGACTTGCTCCTGAAGCTTTGTTCTGATTGATATGTTGCAGGACTTCAATTCATGTTGCAGGATTGATACGTCCCTCTATCTGTGAACAAGGCTGGGGCGCAGGAAGGTACGCCAGTGGGACATCCACACGTAAAGGTGTAACAGCATGTGCGATTCCAGTAAAACAAGAGTGATAATTGCTTTGCAATACATGTCCCCTACCAATGTGATACAAGCCCAAAAAGGGCATAACTCTGTGAAAAGTTGACGAAACGCCCTGAAACTCGAACTTGTTCTGCCACTTATCATAATAAAGCCATGTACCAAGTTTCAGTTGAATACGTTAAAGGGTATGGGTAAAGTCTGAAAAACGATGGGTGGGATGGACGAACAGACGGCGAGCAAACCTGGAAGGGACTAATAATCGTTGATGCTTTTGGCAACAGCTCGCGTATCCTCAAGGTCAATGGAAGGAGGAGGTTGGTCAGAACTTAGGACAGCCATTTACCTTACAGTGATGCTCTGCAAAAATGAAGTGTACCATTATGTAATCACCATAAATTTAATGGTGGACCATTGGGCAACTTGACCACTGATAGTCTACAGTGGAATGTCTGGTCCACTGTGTACAGAGGAGCCAAAGAGGACAAGAGCGATGACGCTTCCTCCAATAATACCTCGTGCATCGATTTTATCATCCTAATACCACGATAAACTGGACATTTTGTCTGTATTAACTCGGTAAATTATTGATGTGTGAAACAAGAACACACCAGCACATATTGATAGTTCATACGCATTACATTTATTCAGCAATTTGATTGTTCACCTAAAAAGAGCACTGCATTGACACTGGGCAGTTTGCTTTGTGTTCAACTGTGATTGAGATGAAACAATTTGGTAATATTGATCAAATTATTGGAGTCCATAATCACAAGATTAATGAAGGGTGGACAATCGATGAGGGTCATGATTCTAAAATACCCTTCAATTACTGGAATTGAGTTCTCAAGAATGAGTGCAGCACAATCAAAAAGGTTCTATCTGTTTGTTGTATGCAATCAAGCCAACGATGGATGACATATATCAACAGGACATTGCTTGAGATACGCCAGAGAGGAGTAAAATCAGCAAGTGTTCTCACTGCGCAAACATCAGAACGAGAGCAAGCTCTTTCTAATGATGTCCACGCTCTCAGAAATTTTCTCCTTGTTTATGGTAAGTGGCGGTGCCAGGCGGATGATGTTTCCATGAGTGGGTTTTGCGAGGAGCCCGTTGTCCATGAAACGCAAACACACCTTCCAGGCATCAATGTCTACAGACAGAGAAGGTATCATATTCACTCGTACCCTTCACACAAATGCACAGCGTATAATTTGTCAATGTCGAAAAATACTTTCAGTATCTACCATGTATGCATACGTAATAAATCGATAGCCCCTAAAAACTTGTTTCACTGCCATGAACAAATTAATTGTGTGTCTTCGGTTGTTTGTGGCAATGAAACAACTTTTCAGGGGCTATCTATTTATGAAGTATACATATCTATATATTACGTATGAAATCACCACACAGTGTATGTACGTTCCATTATCAGTTTTAGAAAGACTATTCGGCCACTTAGGAAAAAAACACAAAAATGTTGGCAACACTTACAACTGATGATGCTTCTTGTTAAATTCAAGTGAAAGTATCAACATTTACATATAACGTGAGCAGTGCAAGTTTGGAGGCGTTAAAGGAGCTGGATAGCCCGGTGATGGTACTTCCATCCAAGTTGTCGTCTCTGGGGTTAGAATCTCGCAGAAGTTATGACGTAATTAACTGTTAGTGGTGAATACTATAATGTGTATGGAATAATTGAGAAGTGTGGGGGAAGGGGGGGATTGTGGGGGAGCCAGTGGAACATCTGTATATAGAAGAATGCCTTGACGTTTGAAATTGCATCGTGTACCCTTCTTGGCATGAAAGGCTTCATCTTGCATACGCGTGACACCGACCATTATTGACAACCTGCACGTCCATCCCATAAGCCTGCGTCTACCTGCTCACTCACCTTTTTCATTCGTATAATCCCCCTTACTCGATACTCCATCCCACCGAGCTGCTGGAGTCTGGGCCCCAGTGTGGAGCCTGTTTAACTGGTTGTTTCACATTGAGAGGGTCATGCTGCACAATGTGGTGCAGAGGACTCTACCTCTGAATCCATGCAGCTTTATAAGTGGATGCAGGAACAGGGTACTCAGGAAGGAGAAGGACGCCTAGATGAAAAGGAAGCATGTGCAGGAGAAACGAGTGGTATAGAAGAGACGAGTGGTGGCAAAAAAGAAAGAAAAGAAAAAGAGAATCGATATAAAATTAACTAGAGAGTTCATCGAACACCTTACCCCACGCAATCTTGAGAAAGGGACATGGGTGGAGTCTGCGAGTGGCAAATGTGATCGGTCGTGGTGACATAAAATGTAATATTTTGTCCAAATAATGTACTACTAAATGGAAGTGGTTTGAAAGTGCTAAAAAGGTGATTTGTGTTCTCCAAAGTTCAAATATATGATTCAATTTAAATAAAAGAAAGATTTTAAAGGTCGTAAAAAACATATTTTCAGAAGTTTGCCACCGTTGATACAGTGTCTTGTACATGACCTTATTTAACATTTTACATTAGTTATTTGTGCCTGTTGTTTGTGTTCTTTGTGACATCCTTAAAAACATCAAGTTTCCTGTTTGGAATGATTTTCAATTTTTCAAATAAACTGATGTTTGTAGACAGACAAAGTGAACCAATTGCTTAACCCCATCCTTTATATATCCTGTGGAATGAAAGAGGCCTTAAGGAGTAGTTTAATTTAGGAATATACAGTTGTTTAGTTGGCTCGTGGGCACGTATTTGGGGTAGTGGGTTTAATTATTGCATTGTTTCCAATTGTATTCCCACCCCGTGTGTGTCAATTACAATATAAAAACCACTTGGTCTCAGAGTGCACTTGAGTGTTCCTGATCGCGATTAGAAATATACATCTCAGTTAAAGGACAGATTCGGATCAGGTGATTAGCGCCCAGAATGAGGCCATGCGTGTGCCCAGTGACTCTGCTTGGTCCCAATTAGAGAACAGACATACGGCACCCGATCAGTGTGATGTGTTGGCTGGCTCGGTGGTTCTTTATAAACGGTATCACGCTGAACAAGCCCATGGTGTGACGCAGAGCAATATAATCAGTCGGCCGTCACGACCGCTTCGATGCGGCTCAAAACTCTCCACAAACTCTTAAGGCAAAATCATCCAGCATAACTGTGGTCAAGTAAGACAAGTTACAGTATATTACAGACTGTAAAGAAGAGTGCAGGCAACCATGACTGGATTCTCACTCGTAAAGCAAAATAGGAAGCGAAATGAAACACACCAATCATTTTGAATCGGTATACATTCAGCAATTGTTGGCAGGATTTTAAAAAATAATATCTAATTCTACATCCACCAACGTACCAGTGGTTTCTCGGATAACAATGGCATTCAGCAGACCCTTGCCCCGTATCGTGACGATCAGATCTGATGGTACCTTAGCCAGCTCCTCACGGAAGATCGCACCCATTCGCTCCGCATTTTCCGCTAGTTTCTCCTCCAACAACACCTGCAAACAATTTTAGTTCATCAGTAATAGTATTATATGTGTAGACTTATCCTTGTGAAGCAAAACTCTAATGGAATGAGGAATGCTTAGTTAATAGTTACATGCTTTGAATTCCTCATTGTACTTATGACAAACAGTATGTTGTTATGCCCATGATCAGCATGTGCGTACTGATAGATCGGTACATAGAGCAAACAGTGCCTTGACTTAGGATGTAAAATTCCATGTAAAACTAAGAATCGATTTTTTTACAAACAAGAAAATGAAGTGATGCAAGATGTTGGAAAGAGCCATGTCACACAACATCAAGCATAAAAAGTTCACCTCCAGTGCAGCAATGGCAATACGGCAGGCAAGGGGGTTACCGCCATAAGTGGAGCCATGTTCCCCTGGCTGGATGGCCAACATCACCGAATCGTTGCACAGTATAGCAGACACCTGCCGTACACCACATTCTCATTTATTCATTTCATAAGATATCAAGAACAGTCAGTGGAACAGTCAAAAACACGCAACTTTTTACATCAAGAGGCTTCACAAAAAAAGATGACAGAGAATGGATCTTATTGAAATACAGAACATACAACTGATTCATCCTGATGGATCTGTCATCTGTCGTTTCAGAACTGGTCAGACATGGCTTACCGGATACATGCCTCCAGACAGAGCCTTGCCCAGAATGAGGATGTCCGGACGTACATCTTCGTGATCGCAGGCCATCATGCGGCCCGTGCGGCACAGGCCGGTTTGCACTTCGTCAGCAATAAAAAGTACCTGGATGCATGGGGTGAGAATCACAGGATGAAAGATTCAAGGGGTAGGAGAAACAAACACCTAACAAAGGAATGTGTGGGTATATAATGTTTTCCATTTTTATACAGGATCTAAGGGTCGTAGCAGATCTGACACACACACACACCACACACACACACCACACACACACACACACACACACACACACACACACACACACACACACACACACACACTAAATAAAATAAAAATAAACCAATGTCACCCGCAGGGTGACCCGTATCTTGTCAAAAGGTGACCACGTGTGACTTCTTTAAGGTCACACTGAGGTGAACAGAGCTGCTATCCACCAGGAGCGACTCCTTGAGGAATATCTGCCTACGAGAGATTCCGATGAGAATCATTCTACAGAGTAACCATGAAAAATATGCGTTTGCCTCATAACGTCACCAAATGACGTCATAATGTCTCAAGCTTGACATATCTAGAAAGCACTCATCGAGGTGTTCAATTTGAGGTACTACACGATATGGTTCCTAAATCTTGAAAATTTGACCTTGGAGTCAAATATGTTTGACCTGAGGCGCTAACCATGAAGGTCAAGGCCAATCGCCACGAAAAATTAATCAGCTGAGCGCGAGACCATGAACTATATTCCCATGAAATTTGAAGGCGATCCGATCAAAATTACTCAAAAAATAAGGGTTTCGTCGACTCCCCTGATTTGCGACAAAGTGACCTTGACCTTTGACCTTGACCTTCAAAATTTTATGCGCTGAAAGGGACCTCTATAGGCCTCTGATATGCGAAGTTACAAAAATTTCCAATGATAACTGTGCTCTGCAGAGTGATTTATACATGATTACAGACCAAAAAATAAAAAAAATAAAAAACATATGAAGGTCAAGGCCAATCGCCACCAAAAATTAATCAGCTGAGCGCCAGACCATGAACTATATTCCCATGAAGTTTGAAGACGATCCGATCAAAATTACTCAAAAAATAAGGGTTTCGTCGACTCCCCTGATTTGCGCCAAAGTGACCTTGACCTTTGACTTTGACCTTCAAAATTTTGTGCACTGAAAGGGACCTCTATAGGCCTCTGATATGCGAAGTTACAAAAATTTCCGATGATAACTGTGCTCTGCAGAATTTTTTATACGTGATTACAGACAAAAAAAACCAAAAAAAACATACAAGCTGACTAACATATCATGCAAAACTTCGTTTTGGCAAGATAATAAAAAACACACAAACAAGCAGTCATAGACTGGTACTTGCGAAATCGTCAACTTGACCTCTGACGTTGTCTAATAAAAGCTGTCTCTAGAGAAGGTAACGACGCAAACCGGAAGTTGCTACGATGATTCTGTACCAAACCATCAAAAATCGAATGTTTGACCTCACTGTGACCTTGACCTTTGACCGATTTTAACCAAAATCTAATCAGCACTAGCCATCACCCTCTTGAATCACGTGGTGTAATTTGACATTGATAGGTTCTTCGGTTTGAGTTACCGCGGATTAACGCAATGTAAACGTCACACTCGATGGCCCCCCCCAACTCGAAAGGATGCCGGGGCGAGCGTGATGACGTCAGTGCGCACACGCAAAACCTTTACGTGACTCAACGACGCGTCTGCTCGAGCGCGCTGCACCACGTGACGAGCCGTGACGCGGCGGGTGAAATATTTTTTATACAATCTTAAAACGTCTCCAAAACATCCAGATTTTTACCAGAATTTTGACAACCGAGTGTTAAGCGTCCTAAGCGATCGCAAAAACCGAAGACAACATTAAAATCGAAGTTAAAACAAACTCGTAACGTCGACCGAAGCAAAAATACTCCATTTCTCCACAGGAATTTATGGAATTATTTAATATTATTTTATAACACTGAAATTTTTAAAACAGCCGTAACTCGACGAATTGACATACAAGTTCCGCCAAACTTACCTCGATCTTCCAAACTCACGCTCCGTCAACAATACCTGTGGTAACTTTTCTCGAGTTATCATGTTTTGGATGTTTGACCTCACTGTGACCTTGATCTTTGACCGATTTTGACCA